>NW_013679086.1:0-7886 GCF_000517525.1 Limulus polyphemus | reverse complement strand
TGCCCACCACGGGTATCGAAACCCGGATTCTAGCGTTGTAAGTCCGCAGACATACCGCTGTGCCACTGGGGGGGCTATTTCGTCCAATTTTGTTTTTTTTTTGTATTTTGTTTGTATTTAAGCACAAAGCTACATAATGGCTATCTGTCCTCTGCCCACCACGGGTATCGAAACCCGGATTCTAGCGTTGTAAGTCCGCAGACATACCGCTGTGCCGCTAGGGGGCTATTTCGTCCAATTTTGTTTTTTTTTGTATTTTGTTTGTATTTAAGCACAAAGCTACATAATGGCTATCTGTCCTCTGCCCACCACGGGTATCGAAACCCGGATTCTAGCGTTGTAAGTCCGCAGACATACCGCTGTGCCACTGGGGGGGGGGCTATTTCGTCCAAGGTTCAACAGCTAGTCCTTTCGTTCTTTGATTAATTTAAAACTCGGAAATCTAAATTCGTGTTGACGTTCTCTTAATTTCTGTCAGTCTTGGCTCTAGAAATCCTTGGGATTATTTCGTGACGAATCTCCAATGTTGAACAGCATTACAAAGAAAACTCAAAAAAAAATAAAACGTTGGATTGTTTCCAAAAAAAAATAAATAAAAATAAAATGCAAACTGTTCCCCCGCCACTTACATCATGTAAAAATATATAGGTTGTTTCTTTTCGTAGAAGAAAAATCCACGCTGATGCCACAAACATTCTATGACAGCTATCAATATTCGTCAGTTTGTATAACTCGCCCATTTTATCATTCTATTAATATATTTATTTTCCCTTAAGCTATAAAAGGAATTTCGCTCGAAGCGAAAGTATTTAGTTGTGACGTCACTGGCGATTTTTTTGTTTTTTTTTTGGAGGAATACAAAACAAAACAGTAACAGATTCTAAGTTAACCCCCACTTTAAAGTCTAATAAAGATAAGATAAATTCTCCCAACACACATAAACCGCTCTCCAAGGTGTTAAAAGTATAGATAGTAGGGATTATTTATCACTTGAGACACTATATCGAACTACAATGTACAGGTAGTAGGGATTATTTATCACTTGAGACACTATATTGAATTAACAAAAAACAACAACATACAATAGGTGAGTTGATAATGTGAAACGTTATACTCAACTGACTACAACATCATTTAGTGCAATAGTTTTATTTCAATGAAAAACAACTTTGTATAGGATACGTGCTTAACATAATAGACGTACACATGTAGCTTAACTTGAGCTTGCACATCGATAAACATGGTAACTATTGTTATAACAATAGGACGTACACATGTAGCTTAACTTAAACTTGCACATTGATAAACATGGTAACTAATGTAACAATAGACGTACACATGTAGCTTAACTTAAACTTGCACATCGATAAACAAGGTAACTATTGTTATAACAGTAGACGTACACGTGTAGCTTAACTTAAACTTGCACATCGATAAACATGGTAACTATTGTTATAACAAGAGACGTACACATGTAGCTTAACTTCAGCTTGCACATCGATAAACATGGTAACTAATGTAACAAGAGACGTAAACATGTAGCTTAACTTAAACTTGCACATCGATAAACAAGGTAACTATTGTTATAACAATAGACGTACACGTGTAGTTTAACTTAAACTTGCACATCGATAAAAAAGGTAACTATTGTTATAACAATAGCCGTACACGCCTTGTTTATCGATGTGAAAGTTTAAGTTAAGCTACATGTGTACGTCTATTGTTATAACAATAGTTACCTTGTTTATCGATGTGCAAGTTTAAGTTAAGCTACATGTGTACGTCTCTTGTTATAACAATAGTTACCATGTTTATCGATGTGCAAGCTCAAGTTAAGCTACATAACTATTGTTATAACAGTAGACGTACACGTGTAGCTTAACTTAAACTTGCACATCGATAAACATGGTAACTATTGTTATAACAATAGACGTACACATGTAGCTTAACTTAAACTTGCACATCGATAAACAATGTAACTATTGTTATAACAATAGACGTACACGTGTAGTTTAACTTAAACTTGCACATCGATAAACAATGTAACTATTGTTATAACAATAGACGTACACGTGTAGCTTAACTTCAGCTTGCACATCGATAAACATGGTAACTAATGTAACAAGAGACGTAAACATGTAGTTTAACTTAAACTTGCACATCGATAAACAAGGTAACTATTGTTGTAACATAAGTGAAATACTCTAATGTAGTTCAAATACATTCCTTAACACAAACTACTTCCTTAACACAAAATACATTCCTTAATACAAACTACTTCCTTCGAATATAAACTTTCCTTGAAAGTCCAGTAAAATGCCGGAGAAGATACAATATACGATACACAGGTTTTTGTCATAGTTACTTGGTTAGGGACTGTAGGCTAATAATCGCTCTCAGGTGAGATCGTTCAAAAAAAAGACAACAAGATGTCTGCCATTAAAACTGGAGAGAAATGGTTCGTAGCTAATTATGGGATAATATGCAGAGCTCAAATTACGTATTCAGTAACATTTCCCGGGATCTTATAATTCCAATGAATTATACCAGTGGAGGGATTAGATTAAAGCGTAACAGGAAATTGAAGCACAGCAGCTAAGTATGAATTAATATCAATTCATGACCCCCCAAGCTTGAAGTTTCTCCAACGTAAAGTTTCCTAAAATGCTTATCAACATAATAGACTAGATAACTGGTTAATGCAAATAAGGGTTGGAAGCAACGAAATCCTGTTAGAGTAGCTCTGTTAAGTTTACTTTCTTAAGTTCGTATAAGCTGACAGGAAATGGAAATATCGAAGTGATAAACCTCCGATTCCCCCCTTTATTATCTTAATTGAAGGTTCCTAATCTGCGCTAACTCCGCAGCTACTTTAAACCATATAAGCAGAGCTACTTATGCACACAAAAAAGTGGAAACTGTTTCAATTTTCAGGTTGCAATAAGCTTATAACTTGTACTTAGTAGGTGGTAGTAAACGTGGATAAAGGGCAGTTAATTCTACACTATACAATGGAGTCAGAACGTTAAAAATACAGTAATCCTGGCTTGTTTATTCCCAGGAAAGCAGCCTTCATGGAGTGAAGAGGGTGCGTGTTGTGAGTGGCATCTTTTGTTTTGTCAAGCACTCTCCACGTGATTGTCATAACGACTTTTAACTTTGGGGGGGGGGGGGCTTGGAAATGTCACGTTTGGAACTCAGAGAGCACACTTATTCACACCGGAAGAACCTGAATTGATGAACTACCTCGTGAAGATAACTAGAGAAGAAAAAAAAACGGTTTTGGAAAACAGAAAGAGAGTTTCATGAATAAGAAACTATAATAACAGATTCGTACAAACAAATATAACTAATAACTTATATTTCCAGCAATAAATAGACACAGAGATAGGTATATAGATAGATACACAGATAAATAAATAGAGAGGTATGTAGGTAGATAAACTTACTGACCTGTTGGACTTACGTGTCAGTACAACATCACGTATATTACTTCCTACAGTTACTGTATTAACATGTTTATTATTTTATTAATAGGTATACCGTTCTTCTATAAATACTAATTTTCAAGAATCTCGATGTAACGAAAAACTACTTGTTTGTATACTATTATATTGTATACCTGAACAAAGAAATATTGTAGCTGACTTCTTGTAATACTTAGCTAAAGTATGTGTTGAACTTACCATTTTATTATATTGTAGACCTGAACAAAGAAATATTAGAGCTGACTTCTTGTAATACTTAGCTAAAGTATGTGTTGAACTTACCATTTTATTATATTGTAGCTGACTTCTTGTAATACTTAGCTAAAATATGTGTTGAACTTACCATTTTATTATATTGTATACCTGAACAAAGAAATATTGTAGCTGACTTCTTGTAATACTTAGCTAAAATATGTGTTGAATTTACCATTCTATTATATTGTACACCTAAGCAAAGAAATATCAGAGCTGACTTCTTGTAATACTTAGCTAAAATATGTGTTGAATTTAGTATTCTACTATATTGTATACCTGAACAAAGAAATATTGGAGCTGACTTCTTGTAATACTTAATTAGTTATTGTTGGCACTGTTAATAATGTGACCCCCTCCCCTAGTCGGAATAAACTATATTAATTTGTGGATTAGTTAAATTAATACTTTGTTACTTAACATGAAGAACTTACTAAGTTTTCCAAACCTAGAGGGCTCTTCATCTGTCATGGAAAAACCTCCAAAATTCGTAATCAGAAAATAAACAATTAAGAGCTCGCTGCTCAGCTTTATATATATCTTCACATTATGGTTAAATTAGGCTAAACGAACAGGAAGAGCTAACTGAACTTATCCGAATAATATTTATTTTCATTGGGTCGATACGATACTGTAGATAATCACCGCTGACGTGTAGTCTTTAAAACTGCATGCTAGTTAGTGAACATGAACAAAACTGACTTATTTTCTTTCAAACGTTATGTAATTGTACGCTTGGTCTGGTTTCATATCACTGTTTTCGGTAAATAATAATTACATTTTCTCCGAGAGGGTGCACAATTTGCAATATTAAAACGAATTCTTGGATTTAAGACTGTCTGAAACAATGTTTGTTATGGATTTCGAGGCAAAGCTACACGAGGGCTATCTGCGCTAGCCGTCCCTAATTTAACCAGTGTAAGACTAGAGGGAAGGCAGCTAGTCATCACCACCCACCGCCAACTCTTGGGCTACTCTTTTACCAATGATTGACTGTCACGTTATAACGCTCCCACAGTTGAAAGGACGATCATGTTTGGTATGAGGGAGATTCGAACCCGCGACCCACAGATTGCGAGTCGAGCGCCCTAACCACCTGGCCATGCCGGGCCTAAGACTGTTTGAAAGTCACTAAATGTGATAATTTGGACTATGTGACATTTATTTTTAAATTTATCTTGTTCTTAAGTAGTTCTACGTTCTTGTATATAGTTAGTAAAAAACTATCTGACCTTAGCCGTGCCTAATTTTGAGCTGATATTCTAGAGAAAAAGCAGCTAGTGAAAAGCGCCCACCGCCAACTTTTGGGATACCCTTGTTTGACCGAATAGCGGGATTTGATCGTCGCTATCTACTATCCCAAAATGCAGAGCGCGATTTTGCGGCAAAGAAACGCGAACCGTCAATTTTCGGATTCAAAATTCTGACTCGCTAATTCTTGAGTTCACGCCCGGTTCTTCTATTGTTCCACGCTGATGTTTAAAAATCAAAAAAATTAGCACATTTCCCTCGCCTTATAATAAAACGTCAAAGATTTAAAGAAAAATGCGTTCTATTTTGTTATTTCTACCGAAAAAAAAACGCGTCCTTCGACAACAACGATTATTGTATTACGCTTGAGTTGGTCCAGATAAAACTGTCTGACGAGGGAGCTGAGTGCGAAACCAAGTTTGTGTAAATCAATGAGTCCGAGTCTCTCCCACGTTCGCATGACGTATTGCATCTGTAACTAAGCCTATAAAGTTACCATTAGGAACAATAACAGATTTATTCTCTCAAACAGTAGCACATAAGGACGCCACCTACAAATTCATTTTGTTTGAAGACCTCCAGAAGTTGACCATTAACCAAAAATGACAGAATACACACCTCCAAGTTCGAGGGGAACATACCTCCGCCAAGAGCGTTGTTTATATTCTCAAAAAATACGAAAATGTGTCCGGACATGGACCGTTTTTGTCAGGACAATGAGGAATAACATTCTACAAATGTTCACCAAGTTTCATCCTCAAAAATCCAATCATTTTTGACTGAGTTATATAGCAAAAACAGTGAGAAAAATCTGTTCTCCCTGTTAACAGATGGAGATTTTTTTTTTGATATTTCGTGACCTCGACCCTCCAGAAACTAACCACTTCTGAGTTGGGTCATAGTTAAAATACAAACCAAGTTTCGTCCAAATCCATTCAGCCGTTTTTGAGAAATCTTGCTGACAAACACACAAATACACACACACACACAGGAGTGAAAACATAACCTCCGTCCACCTTCGGGGGCGGAGGTAACATTTCGGGCTAAGCCGTTGACCTCCAAATCTTGACCATTTTATTGTGTTTTACTTTCTTTTTTTTTTTTTTTGTAGGAAATTTTTGTAACTCGATCTGTATCTAAAAAATTCAAAGTACATAAATAGTTTTTGTTTGTAAATTCGGAATTTCTTTGGAACGCAGCAGCGTTCCTTGCGGGCAAACTGGGAACTAAACATGCACCAAATAACCTGTAAAAAAAAACAACAAAAAAACTAAAACGTTTGCAAGAAGATCGTCAAGAAATAAATTTGGCACTTTAGAAGCATGACACAAATACTTGTATTTCGAGATATTTTAATCGTTTTTTTTTCCATTACAGGCTCTAGTTTCTCAACACCTCTAACGGGTAATATCAACATTCTGCTGTCGAAACCTCACATGTTTATTCCTGTTTACCCCCGAAATAAGGGGGGAATCTTTAACACTATGAAAGAAAACTTTGCAGAAACTTGCAATGTTTCGCAGGATCTACGTTTAAGAAACTACTAGATTTTTCGAAGTGTTAAATGTCCGTTTAGTATTGTTATATAACGAAACTACTAGCGTTTTCAAAGTGTTAAACCTCTATATCATATTGTTATCTGAAGAAACTACTAGATTTTTCGAAGTGTTAAATGTCCGTTTAGTATTGTTATATAACGAAACTACTAGCGTTTTCAAAGTGTTAAACCTCTATATCATATTGTTATCTGAAGAAACTACTAGATTTTTCAAAGTGTTAAATGTCCGTTTAGTATTGTTATATAACGAAACTACTAGCGTTTTCAAAGTGTTAAACCTCTATATCATATTGTTATCTAAAGAAATTACTAGATTTTTCAAAGTGTTAAACCTCTATATCATATTGTTATCTGAAGAAACTACTAGATTTTTCAAAGTGTTAATGTCCGTTTAGTATTGTTATATAACGAAACTACTAGCGTTTTCAAAGTGTTAAACCTCTATATCATATTGTTATCTAAAGAAATTACAAGATAGAGGTTTAACACTTTGAAAATATCATATTGTTATCTAAAGAAACTACTAGATTTTTCAAAGTGTTAAATGTCTGTTTAGTATTGTTATATAAAGAAACTAGTAGCGTTTTCAAAGTGTTAAACCTCTATATCATATTGTTATCTAAAGAAACTACTAGATTTTTATTCTTTAATATAGGTATCGAACTTACTAACTTGTCAGAAGATCTCTATGGTCTCTCTAAAGGTGAAAAAAAAATAACATAACAGTTATCCAGATGCTTACCGAAAGGTTTTTCTTTTGAAGCTGGTTTTTGTTTCAGCCAGGTGGCGCTCATTACAGTCCAAAAGCAACAGAACCACCATAGGAGATTCATAACAACAAACATCAGTTTATATAAGTCTGCTGATATCAGATGCAAGAACTGGGGTCGTCAGCTAATGTAAACCTAAGAATCCGCCCCCTTTGCTGTGGGGGCGAGAGGAGACAGTCCAAGGTCTCGAGAGATATGTGAAGCTCGATTGTTGAACTCCTCACTTCTCTGTAGCCACAGGAAAACTAACAAGATGATTTGAACAGGTATCCTATAAGCGCGCGCGCGCGGTTCGCGCAGGAATCCGAGGAAGAGATGTTATTCGTGGTCCTTCTACTATTGATTCTAAACGCCCTCAGCAGAGAGATGGAACTATTAGATTACGTCGGCAAAGTTGCAACAACATTGGCTAAACCAATCAAACTCGTTTACGTTGTTCGTACACTAGTTTATCAAGACTTTTACTAACATTTAACTGTCTTCTGAGTCAATTGGTGAGATGGTAACAGTTACAAATACACTAGTAGTCTTAACGAAGTTTCGTGAAACTAAAACAACAACAACAAC
>NW_013679085.1:7756-9300 GCF_000517525.1 Limulus polyphemus | reverse complement strand
TGTTTACTGGAACTTCCTATAAACATAGTAACCTACCTCATGGCCTGTTTGTAATTTTCAATTATTTTCTTTTTCTCTTCCTCGTCCTCCACCCAATATTGGCTTGGTGTTACAAAATCTGATGGAACTCTACACTCTGGACAAGCTCTGTACATAATAACCAAACGTAACAATATCAATTAATGGAACAGCCGCTAAAACATTCATTACCAGTATTTACATATTATTATCGCAACTGAATTTTGTTCACTAAGCAGTAGAGGCACTTTAAAGATACAAAGCCAAACTTTATTCTTTTAAAAAAATCACTTCAGCACAATATTACATACTAACTATGAGAACACACAGTCAAAGTATATGATTAATATCAATAAGTACAACCCTGACTAAAGATCCACCCTTAAGAAATATCCAAACCTGATATGTTTAGATGAGAACTGTTTGGTGCTTCTCCACTTACGAATACAACTGAGGCAGAAAACATGATTACAGTTTTGCAAGATTCCAAACAGCCTTTCGTCTCGTGGTTGTTTATCTAACACAGATTCCATACATATCCCGCAAAACTTCCCAACGCTCCGCTGAATGGCAAAAGAAAGCTCCATATCTCGTTCCAATTCCTTTAAACATTCCTGATAAAAAGAATTTATCTGAAAAAATAACCTGAATATCACTATCAACAAAGAACATGTCAGAAACTCAAGTTAGGATAAATGTGAATTGGATCAGATGGTTCTTGCATCTAAAGTTAAGCTGTATAATAAACAGAAATAAAATGGGGTGCGAATGTGGTTTTAGCAGCTGATGGTAATATCGGAGATGTTATCTCTCAAAAACAATGAGTACGCAGATCACACTGGTGGTATATGTTTCAAATCTGTAACTTGGTAAAACTTTTAGCAATAGAAGGTGGTATTGGAGATGTTATCTGTCAAAAACAATGAGTACGCAATCATGTTATACAGATCACACTGGTGGTATATGTTTCAAATCTGTAACTTGGTAAAGGAAAAACTTTTAGCAATAGAAGGTAATATTGAAGATGTTATCTGTCAAAAACATTAAGGAAAAAAGTCATAAATATATATACAAGTTACACTGGCAGTAGCGTGTTCCAAATCTGTAACTTGGTAGAGGGAAGATGTGACCTGGCTTGGAACTGACACTTGTAGACAATCTTGTACGTATAGAAATACTTGTTTGTAGAAAGTAGTAACTTTCTAACTCATGGAGAAACTGGTAATAAGAAAAAAGTTTCAAAGGTGCAAAATTTGGAAGTGGCAAAGCATGATGCAATATGTGCAAAACAAGTGTATAAACAATGATAAACAGTGGAAGACAAGTGTATCCACAATGAGGAACAGTGGAAGACAAGTGTATCCATAATGAGTAACTATGGAAAACAAGTGTATCCACAATGAGGAACAGTGGAAGACAAGTGTATCCATAATGAGTAACTATGGAAAACAAGTGTATCCACAATGAGGAACAGTGGAAGACAAGTGTATCCATAATGAGTAACTATGGAAAACAAGTGTATCCAC
>NW_013679085.1:5001-6848 GCF_000517525.1 Limulus polyphemus | reverse complement strand
ATCTAACCCAAATTTTGAAGCATACCCCTAGTTCTGTAAACCCATGCCCATACCTGATTAGTCAGCTGCTGCATCACTGTTGATGAGTTACATTTGTTAAAATAAAGCAGTGAACAAGATGAATCAGTTCTCTACCGGCATAAATCAAACTAAGTTTTACACTTGGACATCCTAGCTATGATTATTAGCAATTAGTAATATCTGAACTCCAGCTCTCATTTCTAATACCTTTGTGATTTAACCACAAAACCATACAGCTAGAAACATTTGGTTGGTGTTCTGGTACAATAACATGTTTATAACCAATAGAAAGAGCATTTTTAAAATACATTATCTGAACAGTTATTTTAAGATTCCATAGAGAACTTGTCAAACATCTCTAGCATTGTTGCTGCTTTTCCTCATATTACAGTTTGAGTTTAATTTGCATAACCTCCAGAATCTCTTAAATGAATATCAGAAGTTTTTTTTAAAGTAAATGTTTATATTTTATTTTTCATTTTCTCTACCATATCACTAATTATACATATTAACATCCAACATACAATGCAATAAAATGTATAAAATTAAGAAACAGAAAAAATTTGTCAAAGAACATCTTAAAAGATCTTTTGGTTATATTCGTAGTTTCAGGTCTTTTCCTTTTCACATATAGTTGACCTTTAATGTTTTATTTTCCTTTCCTGTCCATTACCTTTTATTATTCATCTCAGCACAAGACAACGGTGCTCTCGAGGGATAGTTACAGTATCTTCAGCAGAGATGCACAAGCCTTCACAATATTATCTTACCTTTGCACAAGTATGATGTACATTTCAAAAATGTTTAAACCTTTTAATTATGTATCTTAAAACATAACTAATACATAATTAACTAAGATATAATAGTAAGACCTAAACACAATTTAACTACCTCTCTAAATATAACATATAACTAAGTAAAACTGTAAGTATTATTGTAAATAAAGCAGCCAACAATACTACAGTCAGTTACATCTACAAGATGGCAAAACCTGTGTGCCTATTTCAAAATAACTGTTGTTGGATTATAGTGTAAAATGAGCTCTTTCTAATGACTATATACATGTATATGTAACAACCACATGTATGTAATAAGGCTGAAGCAAAAGTATAGCAAGTGGGTGTGGCACCCATCAAGGGTTGACAAAATTCATTACTTGTTTCTATTGCATTCAGCTATAGAACTTTGAAGGTTATATGTCAATATGCCAAGTAAATGTACTTATTGTCTAGAAATACATCTTAAATGTACTTATTGTCTAGAAATACATCTTAAATGTACTTATTGTCTAGAAATACATCTATATGACTGGCGTTATTTTAAAACAAGATTGAGTGTGTGAAAGTTGAGGTTTTTCACAGCTCATGTGACAACAAAAACCGAGGTTTATGTAATTTTTTTAAAGATTTCTTTTGAAATAAAGGAATTAAAACTTGTATAACATAAACTTTGAATCATAAAAATACATTATAATGTTAGTAATTGATAGTAAAGGTTTTTAGTTAAATTTTGAATGTTATGATTCAGTAAAGATACAACATTAGTAAATGGTCTAACATACACCTGAAGTAGTAACTGATATGTTAGACCATTTACTAATGTTGTATCTTTACTGAAAATTAACACAATAAATACAGCCTAATTAAATAATAAGTTACAATTCAGTAAAGATACAACATTAGTAAGTGATCTAACATATCTGTTACTACTTTAGGTGTAATTAACACAATAAATACAGCCTAATTAAATAATACATTATGATTCAGTAAAGATACAACATTAGTAAGTGATCTAACATATCTGTTACTACTTTAGGTGTAATTAAC
>NW_013679085.1:0-4496 GCF_000517525.1 Limulus polyphemus | reverse complement strand
TAACTTATTATTTAATTAGGCTGTATTTATTGTGTTAATTACACCTAAAGTAGTAACAGATATGTTAGATCACTTACTAATGTTGTATCTTTACTGAATTGTAACTTATTATTTAATTAGGCTGTATTTATTGTGTTAATTACACCTAAAGTAGTAACAGATATGTTAGATCACTTACTAATGTTGTATCTTTACTGAATTGTAACTTATTATTTAATTAGGCTGTATTTATTGTGTTAATGATTCAGTAAAGATACAACATTAGTAAATGGTCTAACATATCTGTTACTACTTCAGGTGTAATTAACACAATAAATACAGCCTAATTAAAGCATAAGTTACGATTCAGTAAAGATACAACATTAGTAAATGGTCTAACATATCTGTTACTATATATGGGCTAATTTAAGCCTTTACTGTTTGTTTGGTTTAGATTAAAGCCAGATTGAACTATCTGTTGTGTCTACCAAGGGGGAATCATTCCCCAGATTTTAGTGTTGTAAGTCTATAGACTTAATGCTGTCCCACTAGGGGACTAACCCTTATTGATATCAATCCTTTAACAGTAAGTTTCTTTTAATAATAAAACATATAAAAAATATTTTAGCAAAAGCATTGAAGGATGTAAAATTTTAGGCCTTGTGAAACTACAATTCATTCTCACACTTTTAACAGTAGCTCAATGCGTACATGTATTACACAAAACTGGACACAACAAGGCATGTAACAGTTGAATTTAGTTTGAATAATATTGCCCAACCTCATAAAGAGTAAAGGAAATTAACACTAAAATCACACAATTCTTTAAAGGCAGGATAAGGTAAGAAATTGTAAATAAATTGTTTGTTTTTTGTTTGTTTGTTTTGAATTTCGCGCAAAGCTACACGAGGGCTATCCGCACTAGCCGTCCCTAATTTAGCAGTGTAAGACTAGAGGGAAGGCAGCTTGTCATCACCACCCACCGCCAACTCTTGGGCTACTCTTTTACCAACGAATAGTGGGATTGACCATCACATTATAACACCCCCACGGCTGAAAGGGTGAGCATGTTTGGTGTGACAGGGATTCGAACCCGCGATCCTCAGATTGCGAGTTGAGTGCCCTAACCACCTGTCCATGCCGGGCCTATGTAAATAAATAATACTGCAACACAATAAAATCCTCAGGAATTGAACCAGAAGGAATCTCATAACCTTTATACATATACAAGTTAATACTTCAAATCTAAATCTAATAAACTGTTCAGATAAATAAACCTTTCATCAAAATCACTAATAATTGTGGGTTCTTCTGATATATCTAGATAAAAATAAAACTTCTGATAATCGTTACTGAAGACAAGACACACTTACTTCCCTGTGCTGACTTCTGTGTGTTTCATCCAAAGGATGCAATACTGGCTTATTACAGATGTCACACAATTCCCCATGTAAATACTGACAGGTACTTCCAAATGGACACTCGATCACTCAGAGTGTACGGACAGAGAGGGACACACTGGTGAACAGGAAACGATGATGCATGGTTGACTGTGTCACTTGACTTTACTTTGTCAGCGTAAGACTTTATTAATGCTAAAATCAAATCAAAAAAGAATTCAGTTACAACATCACATAATAAAGAATTACATTCATTCAAGTTCAACTTCAATTTGTTTTATAATGACATTGATAAAGGTACAGAAATACACTTACAAACATGTACATTAATGTCCATTTTACCATTCAACATAATGAACCAAGTCAACTGGCTGTAGACAGTAAATTACAAGTTCAAATGGAGTACAATGAACCAAGTTACCTGGCTGTAGACAGTAAATTACAAGTTCAAATGGAGTACAATGAACCAAGTTACCTGGCTGTAGACAGTAAATTACAAGTTCAAATGGAGTACAATGAACCAACTTACCTGGCTGTAGACAGTAAAGTACGAGTTCGAATGGAGTACAATGAACCAAGTTACCTGGCTGTAGACAGTAAAGTACGAGTTCAAATGGAGTACAATGAACCAAGTAATGCTACAGGAAACTGTTGGTACAGTGCTTGTTGATTACAATGTGTTCAGAATTATTTAGTACTTACATCTAGGCACAAACTCTGGGGCATTAACCCAATCTGATGACACTGGCTCTACACGTGATGTGCCGCTCCTTCTCTCTGTGTCTCTTCCACTGCCACATGACTGACTTTGCTTCCTAAGTATTGTCATCCTACCTAGAAAATCAACTATCTATGTTTAAACTAAACTTTTTTTAGATTTATGAGCACAAGTGCTTCTGTTGAATGATGTCTGTTCAAGTTTTTTTCTATTTACTAAAGTTAAGCTATAATTAGATATTTGAAATGTTATTCTTCTTAATTATTTGGAATACAAGATGAGCTCCTCAGACTATTGAAACATTTTTAACATAAGATCTTACGACCTAAAACCCAAATTCTACCACATCAAAACAAAATCAAATTGAACATTATCAACACCTTTAGGTGAAAGTTTAGTAACCGAAGTATAGTGTCTTGAGATTATGTGTGAACACACTATAGTTTGTTTAAAGTCAAAAGACATGCATCCAACAACTGAGGTTATCTAATCATCTTCTCAGTAAGTAGTAGCTACTTTGACACAAATTTCACAGCTGAATAAATTTGTGAGAAGCACCAGAATGGACTTTTATACTCAGAAAATCACTTACTTTCATTAATTTGTTTATAAAGAATTTGTAATCACAATGGTAACATTAACCAGAATGCATTCTTAAAAAGAATGTCATTTTTCATTAATGTTCTTTATCAACTATATAACAAAATAATGATATCACGTTTCCAGGATAAACTAGATAAGTTACATCAAAGTCTTACCAACATCAGGTAGAACAATGTTTAATGGAACTTACCCAAGGTTCTTCAACTCAACACCATGTAGAACAACGTTTAATGGAACTTACCCAAGGTTCTTCAACTCAACATCAGGTAGAACAATGTTTAATGGAACTTACCCAAGATTCTTCAACTCAACACCAGGTAGAACAATGTTTATTGTAACTTACCCAAGGTTCTTCAACTCAACATCAGGTAGAACAATGTTTATTGTAACTTACCCAAGGTTCTTCAACTCAACACCAGGTAGAACAATGTTTATTGTAACTTACCCAAGGTTCTTCAACTCAACACCAGGTAGAACAATGTTTATTGTAACTTACCCAAGGTTCTTCAACTCAACTTACAATAAACATTGTTCTACCTGATGTTGAGTTGAAGAACCTTGGGTAAGTTAGGTAGAACAATTTTGATTGTAACTTACCCAAGACAGAGTCTGAATTAGATGAGTGGTTTATGCCAAGAGGTTGTGTAGTAGCTGTGACTGATGATTTTGTTTTAGGACCCTGTTGTTCCGGAACTCTGTATGTCTCTCTGCTATTGACAAGTGATTTACTGGGTTTGGTAACATGCCTACTGGGGCGAATATGGTCATACCTTAAAATACAACAATTACAGGTGAAAATTAACCAATTTAACTCAATAACTTTTCCCAATTGAACTTTATTACAGTACTTAGTTTGAATTAGATGTGTTCTTTCACACAAATTGTGATATACCAGAACACGCTTTTCATACACGTGAAATAATTTTAAAGAATAATGTTGTTAGTCCTAAACTTGCTAGAATAATGATTGAAGATAATAATAAAATCATGTACAGCTAAAAATGTTGTTTTCTTCTTAATTTATTCATAATTAACACAACTTTAAACAATATCTAGTCAATGATATACTGCTTCAAACAAGGAAAAGTGCCTTTACATTTAAACATTTACTTTTTAAGTGTAAGTATCCAACTTTAAACAATATCTAGTCAATGATATACTGCTTCAAACAAGGAAAAGTGCCTTTACATTTAAACATTTACTTTTTAAGTGTAGGTCAAATCCAATATTCAGAGTCGTAAGACAGAAACTCCTTACCTACAGTTACTACCGTAAGCACAACACCCTTGAAGGTAGTATCTACACACAGTGTCTGGCCTTCCCGATGACCTATCATGGGAAAAAATACAGTTGGCTCCCTCTTTACAGACTCCATTCGCAAAGTACCTGAAATAAAAATATTATAATCTGTAGAAAGTGGAACATTCTTTGTTAACTAACCAACATGACCTTTATTACGATTCCTAGATTATATCACTAGTCTTTACAGACCAGTTGATTAAATATACTAGCAAAATATTGAATGTTCTTCCCCATCTATAGTAAAATCTGTCATTTCCTGAAATCATTTTCACATTTACTTTCCACTTACCTGCTATGATCAGGTATGGGGATAGTGTTCATACTTTTCACTTACCTGCTATGATTAGGTATGGGGATAGCTGATGTACGGTACAGCAGGAACAATGTTTAGTGGAACTTACCCAAGGTTCTTCAACTCAACATCAGGTAGAACAATTTTTATTGTAACTTACCCAAGGTTCTTCAACTCAACACCAGGTAGAAGAATGTTTAGT
>NW_013679084.1:3197-8871 GCF_000517525.1 Limulus polyphemus | reverse complement strand
ATATAAATGCTTTTCTCGTAGCTCTTCTCGTGTAGCTACTTCGATTAAATCTAACAATGTTGCTTGAGCTTTATTTGCTTCCTTTACATGTTGCCTAGCTGCATTACTATACAACCCTCGCTCATACTCAGATTTTAGAGTATCCTGCAACATATCCTCGCTAGGACGAGCTTATAAGCTCCGCGTAACCTATTACCTAACTCCTGTAGCTTGTGCCCGAAAACTAGTACTGAAGCATCTTCCATATAAGAAAATTAATATTCAGTTGACATAATGAAAACATTTGAATTATTGAACTTTGACTGACAATACATTAAACAAATTACATTTTGTATGTGTATGGACATATAGTAACAACTAATGATTTAATTTATGATCAAAAGTAATAAATACACCATGGACATTTACTAATTATGTGTTATGTATTAAAAAAAATACATCTTTATGTGATATCAAAGTATGTTCAATCTTTTTTTATTCTTGATGTCGAGGAAACTAAAATAAATTCAAGAAACTTATCACTCAATGTATGATGGTGATGTGTGTGTGTGTATAAACTAAAACCAAACTAATTTCAACAAAGGCATCTTGTTTGATTATTTATGTATAAGAAGAAAAGTCCTTTGATACGTGCTGTATTTCAGTGAAGACTTGCAAATTGCTGTGTGTGTGTTGGTTCTTTTGGTAAATGAACTTTTATTTTTTGTAAGAGTCTTTTATATGTTAAAATTCAGTGTAGGAGTGACAACAATGAAGCCTGTATGTTGGTTGTGAAACAGACTTAAGTTCTCTCAATGCAGTGAAAGCTGTGACATTCTCACAGTTATGGTGTCAATACACTGAAGGTCATAACCTTCAAATTCTAATGTAAATCTTGCCTATAATGACAGGAATGTGACCAGACTAATTTTTTAAGTGATGTGAAGTGGTTTTCTTTGTAACTTGTGGTGTCTGTATGGTTTGGTAATTCTTGTAACAGAGTCAAGTGATATTATTAAAACCTTCTATAGTGTAAACTATTACATACATTCACTAGTAGTGGCAATTAGTTTTGTATGTGTATTTAAACACCATATGTAGAATTAATCTTGTTTGAAAGTTCAAACCCCAGACAGTACAGCAGCAATGAACCAAACTTCAAATAAAAAAAAAAAAGTTTGTGAAACAAAATTTAAATGTTTTTATGTACATATAAACAATCTTTTTAAAAAAAAATATTTGTTTATTTAGCTTTACTTAGAAATATTATTTTCAGTGTTACTTAACCATAAGGAGAAAATGTGAAGTTCAAATCTGGAACAAATATTTATATTGTAATCATATGTTATGAATGATAATGCAATAAAATGAAACTTATCTAAAGTAGCAGGCTTTGCATTTATGAAGTTTTAAACAATTTCAAACTCAAAGTTAGTAGCCAGTTGTCATTGAGTTAAAAGTTACATAAATAAATGTATTTACGAAGGTTCAGTTATTGTGTGTGTATATAAATAATTATTATTATGGATTATTGTATTGTAATAAACGTTTTGTTGGTATCACAAGTTTCTGTTTCAAGTTGCATGATAAATGCTCTTAAGTGTTGATGGTTTTCGGTCATAACTTACACGATCAAAAAAAATTATCTAAATCTGACACATAACTTGTGTCTGAATAATCCAGTATTTATTTCATTATGATGTCGTGTATTCTACATCTCCAGTATTATCTTAGTAGCCTAACGCTTATCGTAATAAACCTCGGTTTTCCTCAATGCTCTGTAAGTAACACTTTAATATGTACATTACAGTTTTCATAACTTGTGAAACTTTTCTACTGTTTATTATAAAAAAGATGCAGGGTATGGGAGATGAAGACTTTGTAAGTGCACTGCTAGGCTCTAACTGTTGAGAGTTTTGAACTAGTGGCTCTGCCATGATGCACTACATTTTAACCATAATCTTTATATATATATATATATATTTTATTTATAACTAAACAGTTTTGGTTAAGATCGTGCATGGTGTAGATGAGGACCCATTGAAAACATTTAGTAGTCTCAGAACAAGGACTGGATTATTGAATGACATGTTAGTCATCAAAGTTCATGCATGTTCCTTGTAATCATTTACATTTTATAGCCATATTACATCAGACAGTCTTAATTTGTTGGAAGAGTGCATCTTAGTCTTCCTGGGAGACAGACTATACACGTGGTGAACATCCTGACTTAATTCTGTGCCTGAAAGACAGACTAGACACGTGGTGAACATCCTGACTTAATTCTGTGCCTGGAAGACAGTCTAGACACGTGGTGAGCATCCTGACTTAATTCTGTGCCTGGAAGACATGTGGTGAACATCCTGACTTAATTGTGTGCCTGGAAGACAGTCTAGACACGTGGTGAACATCCTGACTTAATTCTGTGCCTGGAAGACATGTGGTAAATATTCTAACTTGAAAGACTGAACTGCAAGCATGGCATCAACTAACAGAAATGTTTATTGTTATACAAGTTGCATTTACTGGAGACTAATATTTCAGGTTTACAAGTTAATTACTATATCATTCAACTTGGAAGTGTCACATCTTCTGTAGGATCCAAGACAATCTTGAAATAAATTACATACGAACCTGTAAGGACAAGTTCGGTCATATGGAAGAGCTACAGACGTTGGATCTGTGTAATATTCCCTGCAATCGTATCTGTGGGTGCATTATCAGAGTAACAGTAAATACCTTATCCCAGATGGTGGGGTCTGACTGGGTAAATATAGCTTATCTTCCTTTTATAGAGGATCTGATTAGTTAAACACAGTTCTCAAGTTTACTGACTTTCATGTCCAGAAACACATTTACTACAGTCTAGATAATGGGGAATTTTGTTTTGTGAGGTTAGAATTTTCTTATCAAATTGGATGACATTACAGTTTACAGTGTTACAATTGCATTATGGTTTAAAATCCAGTAAGATACAATAGGTCTAAATCCCCCTGGGTGTAGACACCCCAGTTATTCGTTTCCATTCTATCCAGAGGTGTGAATGAAGGCATTGTAATTAAGAACTATATATTAAATCATTTACATGTGGGTAAACTTATTTCTGACCTTGTTTTAATAAATATGACCAAAAAGTTATTATCAATGATTTTTTTTATTTGATAAATTCAAAACACCACTACAAGAGAAAACAGAAAGAAGGCCACTTTCATTTCAAAAACAACACAGTGACTAGAACCATAACAGTAGAGAAAGATATATCTAAAAATAATACTGTTGTTAACTGATTAATCAGGACTACAAAATTTATTTAACCAATGATGGTCAGCCAAGAACAAATCTGTTATGATACGTTTTTAAATTGTAAGAAAATAACATGTCTTCCCTCAGTAGGTGAAGTCTATATTAATTATTGAAATCTGTAATATATCTTCTGTTTTAATGTAAATACTCAAATCACAAAAACACCATTTGCCTCATTGTTGACGATGGATACAAAATGCTTAAAACCCTAAATCAATGAAGAGTATAGATGATTCCAGAACATAAAAAAATTAAACTTTAATTTCATAATCTTAAAATACCGTTATATATGATCTGGTCTTTACTGAACCACACTGTAGCCTTTTCTTTGGACATCTTAAATGTATATTACTTGTATAAAAGTTCCAGTTAATCCTGAAAGAATAACTTACACTTTCATTATCATTAATGTTTTAATATTGAAACACGAGAACACTGGTTTTGTTTAATTTAGTCGTAAAAAAAATTGGCTCACCAGGTAAAGATTCTCAGATCCAACATCATGTTCTTGTGAAATCTGACACCTGATTACCAAGAACAGTGAAGGTTTTTTTAAACTCTGCATCAGATATTAAAGTACAGAACATGTTTATGGAGGTGAACTTATTTAATTGGGGGTGTATATACACTGCACCCTATAATATGTAAAGTTATTCTTTAAAAAATGCAGAGACGAGTTAGATTTTACAAAATGTTATAAAACAAATTTCTGTTTTTGTTCAACATCTCTGTGAGTATCAAGACCCGAAGTTTAGCAGACGCGCGAGTAAGGTTGCTAATAACCAAGACAGATTTTATGCTGTCTTATATTCACTCAACTCATTGATATGTGACATATTCAAATTTAAAAACATCACTCCAAGCTTTATGTTCAATGATACTTTTTTTTTAAAATACTTCTCTTAAGTACAAATGAAAATGTATATAGAATCACAATGTTTAATATTACGCTAAAGTTACATTTGATATTTCTCGGATATTTTGATTAAATTACTTCCCATGACATTTAAAAATACAGCAGTTGTAAAAAAAAAAAATGTGTAACACAACTAGGAATAAACTTTGAAGGTCAATAATGTGGGTTCTCCACCCACTCTCAGAGCTCAGGTAAAAATTAAATGAAACACCTGTAACTGTTCCACTTTATAAAAGATCAATGAAATGTTTACTGACCTTAAGATTTTTTTACATGTATACTGTTAAAAAAAAGTTTATATATTTGCTTTGGTATTCAACAGAAGAGTATTTTCACCAGAGGAAGTTAAACCTTCGTGATTTGTCTAAATAGTTACAAATAAAGATTTGATTGTTCTAATACTTCAAAACGTACAGTGATAAAATAAATAGTTTATATTTCCCACCTAAATGTAACTAATATATCTTATTCTCCATATTATCACATTCTGTAAACGTATACCTGCACACTTTCACTTAAATCATACATATAAAGAGAAATAGGAAAATAGTACATACAAGTTTTTATTTTCTAAATCTTCTTAAAGCTAAAACCACAAAAAGTGTAAAAACTGAATCATTTCCATTCATGCTCAGTGTTGTTGTAGATAAAACAACACAAAATCTGGAGTATTATCACCAGTTCCCATTATTAAAATGGTTTTCTGCATTCAACAGTAATATATTTAGACAAAGTCAAAAAGTTGCACACTGTTAAAAAAAACAATGTTAGATACAATCCAAGCCCTATTACAGTTCAAAATGGAGGCGTTAATAGTAGTTACTTTATCATCAACTATATAATCTTACTGAAAAATGTAGGCTACTAAAACATTTGTAAACTAATTTATCAGCTGGATTGGAAATATACAACAAAGCACAGAAAAACTTTCAAATGTGGCAATACTTTAAACCGATTTAAGCAAAATCTGATGAAACTTGATCGAATGGACAGCAACAGAAACACAAGTATAGAGGACGACTATCAAAAATATTCTGGCTGAAGACAAAAGACTTTCGAAACATTCAACTAAGTTTCATCATGAATACTCTGCTTAAACAATCTATCGAGGAATAAAAAAAATTGTTTTTTTTATTTGGTCCCACAAGTTTCTCTGTGTGTATGTATGTAACATCCGCGTAAACTGGCTTACAAGTATAGCTTTTTATAGTACACGAGATTACGAATATATTACGTGGCAGTCGCCTACTTCCTTCTACAATTAATTTTTCTGATGAAACAATGAAGATGAAGTTTCACAAGCCTCTTAATATCAGAGATTGAATGATAAGAAGTTTATTCATATAAAAGCAAAAACTTTTGAAAGGGGTAGAAGAAGGTTCTTTATATTCTGTTTCCAAAACATGTAGATTTGGACAAAGTTAAGCATTAAAAGTATTTTAGATGTAAATTGAAGTATTTTAGATGTAAATTGAC
>NW_013679084.1:0-2214 GCF_000517525.1 Limulus polyphemus | reverse complement strand
GTAAATTGAAGTATTTTAGATGTAAATTGAAGTATTTTAGATGTAAATTGACAAAAAAAGTTGTCGTACTTTATATAAAGTGGTACTTGAAAAATATGTCTAAATAGTAGAACCAGTGTTTTAGATTCAATTTTGTACTTCTCATAAGTAGATGAATTTAAGACATGATGTATCTTTCTTAGATCATAAATTAATCAAACCCGAGCCCTTACATAGATAGTCACTGAGAGATAAAAACACAAACGAATCACCAAATACTAAAGAAATGGGAATCTAAAAACAATATCTGAACAAAAATACAGTTCTGTTTTTTTTTTATCTATTGGAGTTTGAAGAGCTTCTCAAGTTATTTCTGCCATCCTTCTTCAGTTTTACTTTCGTTGATTATGTATTATCCTGGTACCAAAGTTAACCCATCTACTCTCCTGATACTAAAGTTAACCCATCTACTGTCCTGGTACTAAAGTTAACCCATAAACTGTCCTGGTACCAAAGTTAACCCGTGTACTGTCCTGGTACCAAAGTTAACCCGTGTACTGTCCCGGTACCAAAGTTAACCCGTGTAGTGTCCTGATACTAAAGTTAACCCGTGTAGTATCCTGGTACCAAAGTTAACCCGTGTATTAACTTTGGTACCAGGACAGCCAATGTACTGTCCTGAAATTAACCTGTTTTGTTTCTGTTAGCTGATTTTCTACTTTCAACAACGAGATGACCAGACCAATTGTTATATATGAAATGACAAAATAACCAGATGTTTATAAGACAGAAACAAAAGTTTAGAGAAAACAGTATAACAATTTTATAAATACTTTTTTACATTTCACCATTCTGTTGCGACTTTCAACACAACGAGATGACAGGTTCCAATTTATAAGTGCAATAACATAATTAATTAAAGGCACAGGTGTACAATTTCTTCTAAAAAAAGAAATAAAAAAATAAGAGATGTCTATTTTCGTGGTACCTTTGATAAATATTTTTCTACCCACACTAATTTATATTATATTAAAAATCTGTAGCAAACTGGATGTTGATACTAAATCTTCTTAATAAATAATCATATTTTAATCCACTCTTTTAACTAATAGAACACTTGTGTATACAAAAATCTGATTGATAAAAATACAAATTGATTGAACTTCTCATTAAACTATCAGCAAACTTCGATCACAATGTTATAAAACCAAACTCAAACCAACTAATTATGTTGACATGTCAACATTTCTGTGCCAAAACAGAAGTTTAGTAGCTGGTACTCTTAACACACCACACTATAAGGTAAAAGCAAGTCCAAACAATTCAAGAAAAAATACCAAATCACTTCTTAGAATCCTGCGTAGGAAAATATTCATAGTAGAACATGTTCCACAAAATGGAAAAAACCAAAAGACCCAGATAAACAGCAAACGTTACCCAACCAAGTTTCTTCTCCCAGCTGTGGATTTTCAGGTTCTTTAGAGTTATTACCCCCAGAAGGAGCCCTGCCAAAGCACCCCCAAAGTGTGAAGCATAGCTTGTATGGTTTTCCTCATTGCCATAGTAACGGTAGTAAAGGGCAACCCCGATATCGGTGCCACCGAAAACAAACAGAGCTGCCAGTCGAAGCCAGGCAAACTCCATTTCTTTAAAATTCTGGAAAAAAAAATTATTTGAGGTAAATGTTAAGATGAATCATTGCAATAAAAATTTTTTTAAACATTACTCTCAATTGGTCCAACAGAACAAGAGGCTGTCGAGGTTTTCAAAGTTCATCCGGTCCTATGGTTCATTATGTCCAAAATTGTACAAGATATTAACGATGTAGTTAACGATGCTAAATATTATAAGATATATAGTTTGGATTTGTTTTAAAATGATACAACTAACTTTAAATGTGATGCAACGAGAAGGTCAACAGTTATTAGTGAGTATTACTAGATATTTATGGAGTTTTTAAGTCCTTTTAACTCATCATTTAGTAAACTAAGTAAATTTAGATAAGTGGACAAGATAGTGGCATTGATCGGTATTATATAGTCGACCAACTGTTTGATGCTAATATTAACTAAAGGTTTGTTTGATTATATTCTCAGTCTATTATATAGTCGACCAACTGTTTGATGCTAATATTAACTAAAGGTTTGTTTGATTATATCCTCAGTCTATTATATAGTCGACCAACTGTTTGATGCTAATATTAACTAAAGGTTTGTTTGATTATATTCTCAGTCT
>NW_013679083.1:0-7889 GCF_000517525.1 Limulus polyphemus | reverse complement strand
AAAAAAAGAGAGCGTTTAAAACCTATGGTCATCGGTGTGAAACCCGAATGTTTTGTGTTTTATATTTATGTGTGTGTGTGTTTTTGTATTTATTTCATACGTAGAATACATAACACATTCACTAAAATGAAGTTATACAGAAACAGATGGAAAATATTTGTTAAAAGAAATGAATTGGATCCCATAATTTCATTATAATGCTCTTACTAATTATAAGACAAGTCAGACTATATGTCAGTCGTTGTAGTTATAAAAAGCTAAGACAAGTCAGAGTATATGTCAGTCGTTGTAGATGGAAAATATTTGTTAAAAGAAATGAATTGGATCCCATAATTTCATTATAATACTCTTCGTTGAACAGTTACGGAATGGCACCAACCTCTACGGGAAGACCGGTGCCTTCTCCTGGAAATGGACCCCACGGAGATTACCCAAATCCATCAGGTGCTCTTAGTGCAGCAGCACTTGTAGCAAGAGCTGCTGCTACTGCCACTGCTACTGCTACTGCTAGTGTTGTAGCATTCCACGAGCAGCACCAAGAAGCAGTAATGGGTGCCCAGTATGGTGGTCAGGTAATAATGTTTTGTTGTTATTTTCAAGTAATTCGGGGTTGTTCAGTTTAATCAGTTAGTGTTGTGACTCATGAAAATAATCAAATAATAAATTATGAGTGTGTCTGATTACTCCAGCTATTCAAGTCTCATGTGAGAATAATCTATCAGTTGAATGTAATTAATTAATGAGCCGAACAATTAATTGATTAACATATTCCACTAATCACCCAGCTCTTCAGGTTTGAATAAATAATCAAAACAGTTGTAATTTAAAGAAGACAATAGGGTATTAATTTTCCAAGTAACTAACAATCCCACGTTCAGTAACATCACTCAAGGTAGTTTTATCAGTGATTAGGTATTAATCCTTTATCAGTGGTTCATAATCTTATATCATTTATTCTATGTCTACCTGAAATAATCTTGTCAATGGATAAAACTGTTCTGCTATTTTTTAAGTGTTCGAAGAGTTATTACATAAATTATTTCACCTCAGTCTAAGTTTGTAATAAATAAAGACCTCATTTCTCTAGTGATAAATATATATTAGTCGTGTAATGAAAGTGAATTTTTGAGAAACAAACCTTAGAAGATAAATAAGTATTAGGGACTAGTCAGTAACTAACTTTCTTTATATTTCATTGTTTGAAATATATATGTTTTTTGTTGTAGTTATAAAAAGCTAAGACAAGTCAGAATATATGTCAGTCGTTGTAGTTATAAAAAGCTAAGACAAGTCAGAATATATGTCAGTCGTTGTAGTTATAAAAAGCTAAGACAAGTCAGAGGACAGTAGAAGATGATTTAAACTTGTTTCTGTTTTTTCTCCACTCTCAATCAAATAAATTTCATCTAATTTACCAGATGCAGGGTATGAAAGACCAACAGCAATACCACGGTGCTCCTGGAAATCCACATTTATCAAATGGCCTTGCACAAATGGAGAACCCCATGATATCCATGGATGAATCAAGTGGAGTAATGAACAACCCCATGATGAACCCCTTCAACTCCCACATGGGAATGAATGACTCCATGACCATGACTAATGAGCTGCACAAAGTGGGTATGCAACTTGTACCAAATATGGGAAGTGGGATCGGTCCCCAGCACAGAAATCGTCCAACACCATATCCGAGTCCTGCCCAGCATCTAGCGGAGAAACGACAGCCACCGTACAACAGCGGCGTAATTCCACAGTATAACACTAACATGCCATCGTATGGATTCAATGCTCAACATTCATACAGTTCTTCAGAGGTGGGCTTCTATTGCAGCTTTAGATACACCATAAGGTTCTTTAGTGAAGCTCTCTTATTGTGAAATATTGCTGTCATATATGTAAAACATCAAGTATTTAATAATTAGTTACATATATCGCTTGGTTCTCCACTTCTGGCTAGTTTCAGTATGATAACATTGTGTTCTGTATATATACTGTTTTCCAAAATTAGGGGGGGCACAAAGTCCAAGCATTTTTATTCCTCTTTACAAGTGACTTATTTTTCTAACTAAAGTCTGTTTAGCCAGAAATCCATTGGTGGTATTTTAATACACTTCATAGGAATGTCTCGATTCCCCCGACTTTCTATTCCTGTTTAAAGATAAGTGTTAAATAATGTGAGAGATTTAATATCTCTTTTTGCCCTGAAAAAAAAAAAAGCTACTAAATTTTTCTGAAACAGATTATCTTTGTTTCTACGATATGTGTAGCCGTTTATTAACTATGGTCTTTTTTTATTCTTTAAGTGGAGATGACTGATCGGGATTTCATGACAGTATCAATGAATTTCTGTCCTATTTTTGATAATCTTTTAGGGTTATTCTTTTCAAGTAATGCAAGCCACTTTTTAAATTGTTTCAATGGCTCTTTTGGGTACCTTAAAAATATTTATATAGTGTTTTTCTTTATTATCGTATCAAAATGTAATAGATTCTTTGGTATGAACAACAAGAGTACAATTTGTATAAAAAATATTGAGTGATTTCCTTACTTACAATTAATTAAGACTAACTGGTTGTTCTCAGACTTGTTAAAGAATCAATTAAACTGAAAAGTAAACACAACGTGATGGTATACCTACTCATTTAGGTATATTGCTAGTCTATTTCCTCGACAAGCTTTGATTATTTGAAACATCCCTTATCCAAACAACTACACTGACCAATCTTACAATATTACTTTGCTTAAAGTGAGAAAGAGTGTTGTATAAGATTGACGAGAAAACTAAATCAATGTGTGTAGAAGAAACAAACACACTGGAAGCGAAGCTATCTATATAGATGAATGTTTTATTATCTGTAAGTGAAACTTGAGTTATCAGTAGAAAATTCCAAGATACAATTTCTGTTGAACTTTTAGTATCCTGGAGTCCAGTCTTCCCAATTCGTGAAACAGCCACACCATTACCCTCCATCTTTACAACAACAGCCCCTCCCTTCTATGCCTTACCCACCTCAACAAACAATACGACCGTCCATGAGGCCTCCTTTTATGGCACAACAGAACCAGTATTACCCATCAAATCAACTGAATGGTTCCACACCACAGCAAATGCCATATGAGCAGCAAACGTACAATGGGAACACTTATGGTAACCCTCCATGTTATCAGGTTTGTAAATCTTGAACTCTCTTTACTTTATAAAAAAATATGGATGTGTAGAGACAGTATTGTTTAGAAAGGTGTGAAATTAAAAAACCTAGCCAAATGTTCGATAAAATGTATCTGTTCATTACAGTGATAAGTTTGCAGACTTACCATGCTAAAATCTGGGGTTCATTTCCCTGTAGGGAACAGAATGCTGATAGTCAAGTGGAGCAGCTTTGCACTAACAAAAAGATATTGATTACACTTTTAAACTCAGGATGTAGAAATGGACAACTGATTTACAGATAGTGTTCTTAATAATCACTTTTGTGTAACTTGCCTGTCATAAAGTGGAAATATTATTCTGTCTAAAGGCCTGGTACTTGGAGTTTCCATATTAAATAAAAACATTTACTATTATGTTGGAAATGTTTTATTGGCAGGATTTACTGATTTACAGATAGTGTTCTTAATAATCACCTTTTGTGTAACTTGCCTGTCATAAAGTGGAAATATTATTCTGTCTAAAGGCCTGGTACTTAGAGTTTCTATATTAAATAAAAACATTTACTATTATATTGGAAATGTTTTATTGGCAGGAAATGGACACTGTTTAGCTGTTTGATTACTTATAATTAATTCTTTAAGATGCCAAGATATGTATTGTTCTTGAAATTCTAGCACAGACTAATTAGCTACCAGCAGCCACCATTACCAACAAATCCTACACCACCCCTCACATCAGCTTCAGGAATGACCCCCTACTTCACGTCCGGATACTATACAGTTAAATGTTACTCATTACACCATAGAGAATGCTTAAAACAACTCAAATATTCCAGAAACAGGGCATGTGTTGGTCAACAACATATACATGTGTTGGTCAACAACATATTATATTATTAAGATTCCTTTTTACTGGATAAAAAAACAACTACACACAAAACATCTCGGTAGATGACTTACTTTTTTGGTGTACCATCGGCTTTACGTCACCATGGCTGTTTCTACTAAAATGTAGCTTATGAATCTTAGGTTAATATGTCTGAAAGATGGCTTATTAAATGTTTTATTGTCAAGTGTTGTTTAATAAATATTATAATTAAAGTAGCAGTCACTACAATATAATTTTTTTTTAAATAATAATGATAACATTTCCTGTGTAATTAGTATATACACACACATATAAAATTGCTAAACAAAGTTCGATAAGAATATATCACTGATTATGGTATTTGTGGTTAGTTTTCTGTTTATAACACATTAAGTACAAACTTGAAGGCCATGGTGTTTTATATTGAGTTACCCATAAACCATATATATTTAGAAAAATAACAACTCTTGTGAATCAATGTAACGGAAATCTACACGTATGTGCTCTGAGAAGTGTATTACAGCCATGTTTAGGTTTGTTAACTAAAGCCTGTTTTATGATCTGGAGTTCAATAGTTGTGTGTGTGTTCGTAAAAATCAAGATGTAAACTTATTTGTTATCAGATATACAGAGTATAATACTTGTGGTTACAATGTTTCACCAGGTTAACCTGGCATCATCGGGTACAATGAGTGGAAGTGTTACTTATAAATATCACAAAATGCTGGTGAAACGTTTTAACCGTCGATATTATAACTTGTATATCCAATAATAAATACGGTCTTAGAAAGTTTTATATAACAGATGCAAATTCTATTGGTAAATATCAAGAAATAGATGGGAATACATTTTTTGAATGATTAATAGATCTATAGCCTATGTAAGAATTATTGCAGGAAATCTAATGCTGTTTTATTTTACAGAAGATAATGAGTTGAGGCTCACTTTTCCCGTTAGAGATGGCACTATTTTGCCTTCTTTCCGTTTGGAACACAATCTCGCTGTCAGCAATCATTTCTTCCAGCTTAAGCCATCCATATATCAAACTCTACTAATGCGTTCAGATTTGGAGTTACAATTGAAATGCTTTCATCATGAAGACAGGCAGATGAACACCAACTGGCCTTCTTCGGTGCAAGTGTCCGTCAATGCAGTACCCATTACTATTGATAGAGGGGAAAGTAAAACATCCCACAGGCCCTTATATCTTAAGGAAGTGTGCCAATCGGGACGAAATACCATTCAGATCACAGTGACAGCTTGCTGTTGTGTACGTGCACTATTTCAACTAAATACTTAGATACATTAATAAAAAATTATCAAACTATCAATCATTGATTACTGTTATATGTTTAGTATCGGAAACAATACATTCTAATCTTTATAAGTAGAAACTAAAATATGTATATTTAATTAGTGATACTGATTGACATTTAGTTATGCTCTAAGTAACATAGCTTGCTATTATTGAAAGTTAATATTAACTGTATATAAAAAATTTATTTGTGTTTCTATATGTTATATGAACTAGAAGAAGGTGTCTATTTAGGTAGTAAAAACTGTATGAAGGATAATGTTCCCTTCTTTCTTTTGTTATTAAATCCCTAATGACATCATTAGATAACTGTATGAAGGATAATGTTCCCTTCTTTCGTTTGTTATTAAATCCCTAATGACATCATTAGATAACTGTATTTATTAAAGACTCCATCAACCAGAGCTAGCTGGCTCGATTACCATTATGTTTAGCACGGCAATTGGAAACTGTCCCACAGTCTACACGGGGTATTGTGTTTTAGGATTTTTGCCCGAGAATGGGGATAAAAGAAACCATAAAATAAGACACACTTCCACTTCTTTATTGGCTTTCGTCCTCCACAAACCATAGTTGGCTGGATCAATTACTGAAAAATGTGCATGGTAACTAGAAACTGTCTGACAGTGTATGGTCTGTTATGTTTTAGAATTTTTGCCTGAAAAGGTGGGTAAAAAAAAGACCCTGATATAGTCCACATTTTCACTTTTTTATAGATTTTGGCTTTGAATTTAAAGATATAAGTACTTAATCAGTTAAATCAGTTATTACCTTTCACAATCTAAAGTACACAATTAGTATCTAATGATGTCATTAGGGATTTAATAACAAAAGAAAGAAGGGAACATTATCCTTCATACAGTTATCTAATGATGTCATTAGGGATTTAATAACAAAAGAAAGAAGGGAACATTATCCTTCATACAGTTATCTAGTGATGTCATTAGGGATTTAATAAGAAAGAAAGAAGGGAACATTATCCTTTGAGTGCAGTGTTTACTGTTACATGTACGACAACCAATCACAGTGCAGTGTTTTTGAGATTAGAATACATTCTTTCAAGGATCCTTAACACTGAATCTGGTATAAGCTATAGATTCATGTAGAATTAAAGTGAGTCAGAAAACTGTAAAAAAATGTCAGAGATAGTTAGTATCTTTAAAGTAGTTAAACAAAAAACCACTTTAATAAGTTATATACAAAGTGGTGAATAACTGAATTCAAGAATGACGTAAAGGATAGTTATTAAACTATTTTACTGAATGGCTAAACTCATGTAGAATAAATTGTAACGTGTGGTCTTTAAATACTTCTTATAATAGAGATGATCCTTCACACGCATGTTTGACATCCATCACCCAGAGTTGGTTGGCTCAATTACTGACATTGTTTATGATAACTCAAAACTGTCCATCAGTGTATAAGAGCTATTTTATTTTAGGATTTTTGCCCGAGAATGGGGATAAGAAAAGCACCTAAAATAGGATACATTTCCACTGTTTACTGTACATGTACGACAACCAATCAGCTACTGGAGAGCTTTTGTTATTGATTCAAAGCCATGCAGATCAACACTATACTGTATTGGAAAAGTTTGTCTTCTTTATACTTGTGGGGTTTATGAGTCCTTTTAAATCACCATACAGTAACCTAACTTGAGTTAGATGTGTGAATAATGTTAGGGTGTTGGGCAGCAGACTTCTATCTTTTCAGTTTTACCTTCAATGAAAAAGAAATGAAATATCTAACATATATACATATATATGTCTCTTCTTTATTATTTAGAAATAAGTCATTGGTCCATGGAATGAAAACACTTAGCATTGTAAGATTCAGAAGCTTTTTTTAAGAATAACTGATCAATACATTTGTACAATTACTGTTACATGTATGACAACCAATCACAGTGCAGTGTTTACTGTACATGTACGACAACCAATCACAGTGCAATGTTTACTGTACATGTACAACAACCAATCACAGTGCAGTGTTTACTGTACATGTACGACAACCAATCACAGTGCAGTCAGTGGTCAACCTGAAGGTTTATAATGCCACAAACTGCCATTAAACAGCATGTAGTCTATGTCAGGAACAGATCTATCACAGTTAAACAGTATGAAGTCTATGTCAGGAACAGATCTATCATAGTTAAACAGCATGAAGTCTATGTCAGGAACAGATCTATCATAGTTAAACAGCATGAAGTCTATGTCAGGAACAGATCTATCATAGTTAAACAGCATGAAGTCTATGTCAGGAACAGGTCTGTCATAGTTAAACAGCATGAAGTCTATGGCAGGAACAGGTCTGTCATAGTTAAACAGCATGAAGTCTATGTCAGGAACAGGTCTATCATAGTTAAACAGCATGAAGTCTATGGCAGGAACAGATCTATCATAGTTAAACAGCATGAAGTTTATGTCAGGAACAGGTCTATCATAGTTAAACAGCATGAAGTCTATGTCAGGAACAGATCTATCATAGTTAAACAGCATGAAGTCTATGTCTATGTCAGGAACAGATCTATCATAGTTAAACTGCATGAAGTCTATG
>NW_013679082.1:10259-10843 GCF_000517525.1 Limulus polyphemus | reverse complement strand
TACATGTATTTAACTCACTTCAGTCAGGAAGACATGAACATGTATTTAACTCACTTCAGTCAGGAAGGCATGATACATGTATTTAACTCACTTCAGTCAGGAAGACATGAAACATGTATTTAACTCACTTCAGTCAGGAAGACATGAAACATGTATTTAACTCACTTCAGTCAGGAAGACATGAAACATGTATTTAACTCACTTCAGTCAGGAAGACATGAAATACGTATTTAACTCACTTCAGTCAGGAAGACATGATACATGTATTTCACTCACTTCAGTCAGGAAGACATGATACATGTATTTCACTCACTTCAGTCAGGAAGACATGATACATGTATTTCACTCACTTCAGTCAGGAAGACATGATGCATGTATTTCACTCACTTCAGTCAGGAAGACATGATGCATGTATTTAACTCACTTCAGTCAGGAAGACATGATGCATGTATTTCACTCACTTCAGTCAGGAAGACATGATGCATGTATTTCACTCACTTCAGTCAGGACGACATGATGCATGTATTTCACTCACTTCAGTCAGGACGACATGATGCATGTATTTCACTCACTTCAGTCAGGAC
>NW_013679082.1:7184-9259 GCF_000517525.1 Limulus polyphemus | reverse complement strand
CAGTCAGGAAGACATGATACATGATTTCACTCACTTCAGTCAGGAAGGCATGATTTCACTCACTTCAGTCAGGAAGACATGATACATGTATTTAACTCACTTCAGTCAGGAAGGCATGTATTTAACTCACTTCAGTCAGGAAGGCATGTATTTAACTCTCTTCAGTCAGGAAGGCATGTATTTAACTCTCTTCAGTCAGGAAGGCATGTATTTAACTCACTTCAGTCAGGAAGGCATGTATTTAACTCACTTCAGTCAGGAAGGCATGTATTTAACTCACTTCAGTCAGGAAGGCATGTATTTAACTCACTTCAGTCAGGAAGATATGTATTTAACTCACTTCAGTCAGGAAGATATGTATTTAACTCACTTCAGTCAGGAAGACATGTATTTAACTCACTTCAGTCAGGAAGACACGTATTTAACTCACTTCAGTCAGGAAGACACGTATTTAACTCACTTCAGTCAGGAAGACATGTATATTTGCTCACCTCGGTCAGAAAGACATGTATTTAACTCACTTCAGTCAGAAAGACATGTATATTTGCTCACCTCGGTCAGAAAGACATGATTATTTCCAATGACATCAGTCTCTTGACAACTTTCAAATCTCTCCCTCTTCACCTCTATCATGATGCTAAGAGAACTCGGAATAACCTGTTAATCTCTATGGAAACGAGCACTGTTCAGGTTCGTTATAAAGATGAAATAAGTTATAAACAGTACGGCAAACACATAAAGAACAGTACTAACTTCCCGACACCAGTCAACTCGTTAAACTTGGAAGCCTGTTTCTTCTATCGTATCATTCATTCTTCCCATCATCTGAAAATTTGTGGCTATCTTACGAATTCATACTAATTATCGAGACATTAATCCTCCATGCAGAAGTTAGGTAATTCCACAAACTGGGCGGTCTGGCTCCCAGATAAAAACTCACGAGCTGGTAACTGCGCGAGGCACTGGACTGCAACCACTTGCTGGCAATAGACACTCGTGGGAAACTGATGCCTTGCTGACATCGTGGGAACAATAACTGCTGTTCCAGTGAGTGTCCGTGCCCCCTCTAACCCAGCTGACGCTGAAAGCGGGTGGGTCTGTCGGTGTTTGTTTATGTGACACTACAACATCATGCTTGAGAAACCCACCTACACTCCCTCTAGTATCACAATATCGTCTACAGTCGTAATCATAGCTCAAAGTGTTACACTTGCACATCAATCCACAAGATGTGTATATTAACTAGTGAACATAACTATCAACTATAACTGTCAAAATAGAGCTACACTGTAAACTGACAGTAACAGTTTGGAACGGAAAACATGAACATAAATAGCAACTATAACTGTAAAAATAGAGCTACACTGTAAACTGACAGTAACAGTTTGGAACGGAAAACATGAAGATAAATATCAACTATAACTGTAAAAATAGAGCTACACTGTAAACTGACAGTAACAGTTTGGAACGGAAAACATGAACATAAATATCAACTATAACTGGAAAAATAGAGCTACACTGTAAACTGACAGTAACAGTTTGGAACGGAAAACATGAACATAAATATCAACTATAACAGTAAAAATAGAGCTACACTGTAAACTGACAGTAACAGTTTGGAACGGAAAACATGAACATAAATATCAACTATAACAGTAAAAATAGAGCTACACTTTCCAAACTGTTACTGTCAGTTTACGTTATAGTTGATATTTATGTTCATGTTTTCCGAGTAAAAGAAGATGTTATGGTGAAAACTGACAGTAACAGTTCGGAATGGTAGAGAGTAATGCTAGTAAAGTGTCGAAAGACAGCAAAAAATGAAATAATCAGTTCTCTAATGTCACCATAGAAAGTGTTGGAACGGCTGGAGGTATGGTAAGTATTAAGATGAAGTCTAGAACGGCTGGAGGTATGGTAAGTATTAAGATGAAGTCTAGAACGGCTGGAGGTATGGTAAGTATTAAGATGAAGTCTAGAACGGCTGGAGGTATGGTAAGTATTAAGATGACGTCTAGAACGGCTGGAGGTATGGTAAGTATTAAGATGAAGTCTAGAACGGCTGGAGGTATGGT
>NW_013679082.1:1779-6231 GCF_000517525.1 Limulus polyphemus | reverse complement strand
TACTCTAACACAGCTTCAGTCAGAACAATACTGTAACACAGCTTCAGTCAGAACAATACTGTAACACAGCTTCAGTCAGAACAATACTCTAACACAGCTTCAGTCAGAACAACTTACTGAAAAACACCCCAGGTTTATAAAACTTGACAATAGCTTTTGGAAGTGGGTAATTTTTGCGTCAGGTTTGGAGACGGAAGGTAAAAAAAGAACAGGATGGATATATGGTTCTCCTAACTTCCTGTAACTTGCACGTACATTTTTACTTGTAACATCATGCACTTGCAGAAACGCCAGAAACAAAAGAAAGAATAAAGTAAAATTTCGTCTTTCTAAAATCGTTCTTATTGTTTGCGTCGATTAAAACGTGGTGTTTTCTCAGCATCAAAACCATGGAACTATCAAAAAACTCGAACATTCCATGCTACAACACTGGTGCAACGTGTCCCTGACGTTTCTATCATTACACAGACGTCTCGCTTCTTTGTATTCCAGTCACTCATTAAAAGTGCAGAATTCCTGTATTGGAACTACAGAAGAAATGTATTTCTTGAAGAACAATTCTGATTTTGTTGAATGGTTTGTTCTGTTGCCAGCTGGATGTAATGTGTATTTTTACAAGTTATAACCACACACACGTGAAATATGTGAAAATCACAGAAATGTGACCTTTAAAATAGCCAGTAGACACTGGTTACAGTATCTACTGTAAAATACTCAATAGGTACTGGTTACAGTATCTACTGTAAGATAACCAGCGGATACTAATTACAGTATCTACTGTAAGATAACCAGCGGGTACTAATTACAGTAGCTACTGTAAGATAACCAGCGGGTACTAGTTACAGTATCTTCTGTAAAATAGCCAGCAGGTACTAGTTACAGTATCTTCTGTAAAATAGCCAGCAGGTACTAGTTACAGTATCTTCTGTAAAATAGCCAGCAGGTACTAGTTACAGTATATTCTGTAAAATACTATGTTTCGTTATTACTAACACTCAGTCTATAAAAATATTAATGAATACATACAACATCGTTGTACAGTAAATCACAAGAGTTCTGTCATTTCTTACTGGAGTTTAATAAACGTATGTAACACTGATACTCCATGATAATTTAAGTGAACATCTAGATTAAGGATTTATTATGGGCACGAAACAAAGAAGTCTCTTCTAACGAATCATCTACCCTCAGAAGGAAAACCACCTTACGAGCAGATGTAACATGGTATGACGTCACTCGGTCCGAAAGTAACCTTGCACGTTCCCACAAAAGCTATCGGTATTCCATGGTATCCTCATCACCTGAACTGTGCCCGTTTCCAGCACGCGGGCACGAGCTACCAAGAAGGTATGTCGACATCACGTATAAAGAGAGAGAGTGAAAAAAAAATTCGCTTTTCACATGAGAACTCAGACTGCGGCCATTCCCACATGGTTATAACTGGTGACACTGAGACGAGCCATAACTAATAAGTATTGCACCGCTGATGGTTACATGGTTAGCCGGCATCTGTTATATCGTCATCCAAATTGGAATTTTTAATATAAAACCTGATGGGAACACACACAACTTCCCACACCCTCATCATTACACACCCAAGTAATCACTGTGCATGTCTCGGAGGCTTCATTAACTCCGCTCTTTACCCATTCTTCAATCTAACAAAACGACGCCACTCCGGTATTGAAAGCAGACGATTTGAAAATCTGTATTTTACAACAGTCACCTGTGACGTTGATTAACACTGACATTTAACCTTTAGACTCACGGACACAAGCACATAAAATAGATGAAGATATTTTCATTACTTTGTGAGATTCCAAATGTATCTCCAATGGACCAGTTAACTTTTATGACTCAATATTCCACAATACTAATTTCACAGTTTAATTATAACATACATATTTTCATATACAGAATAATTGATGGGTGGAAATATAAACCTTTGACGTAACTGATTATTTATGTGAAAATTCCTTATGATAATTGAAGCTTCCACGACTACAGCAGTATTTCAGTTTAAGCCTACTATAAATGTAGTTACTACTAAACAACCAGTTTAAGCCTACCATAACTGTAGTTACAACTAAACAACCAGTTTAAGCCTACCATAACTGTAGTTACAACTAAACAACCAGTTTAAGCCTAGTATAACTGTAGTTACAACCAAACAACCACTTTAAGCCTACTATAATTGTAGTTACTACAAAACAACCAGTTTAAGCCTACTATAACCGTAGTTACTCAACAACCAATATTCAAAACTTGTCTGGCTTTATTAAACTATAACTTCACCTTCCTTCAAAGAACGTAATCAAATCACAAAGACTTTTCCATCTCACGTGCATAATAAACTGCTAAACAATGGAAGCTCAACAATTCCCTTTTCATCTTAAGAGTGAAGGGGGCTCCGCTTCCTTCCCTGTTCCGTCTCAACAAAGTGACGAATTTCGTGTATATATATATATGTATGTGTATTTCCATACAGACTATGTTTCCCACGCTGTCTTTACTGAGTGATCATGTTTACTCTTATGATTATCCTTCCTTAACAAACTGTCATTCTTAACGTTAAATAACGAGTTTCGTCTTTACATACTGGTGATGTTTAAATACTACATTCACCCGGGGGGAGTTTAACTACTACACAATGTACTGAATAAAACAGTACACGCCCTGAACAAAATACACATACATTCAATACTTATTTTATGTATCGAGTCATAAAACATAATTGTACATATTTCAAAGCTATGTGACAGGTGACTCAACAATAAGTATACACTGTATTGATATTACGAATTCGTACCAGAAAATCTTGCTATAGTGAGTTTATCTGTTTATAATCGCTCTGAAGTCACTACAGTAGCTCAGCACTGAATGAGGTACCGTTAGAAAGATAATTTTCCGAATATTTATTATCAGAAGTCAAGTTTCAAGAACGTTCTGACCGAAGTACTGTTTGAGACCGATGTTATTTAACGAGCCCTATATTTTGTGAAGATGGGGGAGATTAGGAAAACCATAAAAAAAGTACTGTAAATATGTGGGCGTATGTACACAGTAAACATACTTTCGGGAGAATATTGTAGAAAATAAAGAACAAAAAGTTAATGGTAGATCTCTTAAATGTTTTAAGTTCATTTTAACAGTCGATAGTACAAATAATGTAAATGATACAATTAACCCTAAAACAGACAGTACAAATAATGTAAATGATACAATTAACCCTAAAACTGACAGTACAAATAATGTAAATGATACAATTAACCCTAAAACAGACAGTACAAATAATGTAAATGATACAATTAACCCTAAAACTGACAGTACAAATAATGTAAATGATACAATTAACCCTAAAACTGACCGTACAAATAATGGAAATGATACAATTAACCCTAAAACAGACAGTACAAATAATGTAAATGATACAATTAACCCTAAAACAGACAGTACAAATAATGTAAATGATACAATTAACCCTAAAACAGACAGTACAAATAATGGAAATGATACAATTAACCCTAAAACAGGCAGTACAAATAATGGAAATGATACAATTAACCATAAAACAGACAGTACAAATAATGTAAATGATACAATTAACACTAAAATTGACAAAAATCTATAGCTTCTGATTACATATCAAGTAAAAGACACAGGAACGACCGGGTTATTTAAAAAAACATAGTTATATACAGTCAAAGACTTTTGTCCCTATATAGACGTGTCCCTAGAGGCACGTGAAGCTCATCCTATCTTTAAAACACGGTAACTAACAAACAGGATCTTTAGAGTAATTCGAATTTCTCGGGCTACACTTATGGTGAATAGAACACATAACAACTAGGCCTTGCCGAGTCCGGGTTATTGTCACGGTAAGAATAAGGTCGTAGTGGGCAGTCAACAAACCAACCATATAAATCACTTTCCAAGTAACAGGTGACTAGTAACCAACATCAAAAACTAATGCATGATTCTCACTCCTGCCTAGCGCGTGTCTCTATATAACGTAAAATGTGTGTGTACACAACGATGATTTGTAGCAGTCATCTCCAAGTTCGTGGACACACAGGCTGAATAGAAACAGCCTAAACAGCTTGCTGGAGAGAATCATCGATTGGATTCATGTTGGGAGATGAAGTGAACCACTTTATACAGCCAGTAGTCTCCCTCTGAAGAAATCCATGACCTGAGTATCGCGTGGACTAGACTGTCATCCATTAAGATGAGGTCACCAAATGGACCACTTCCTACATACAGAAGTCTCCCTGTAAAGCTACTCCTACACGACCCAAGTACGGTGTGGACTAGACTGTCATCCATTAAGATGAGGTCACCAAATGGACCACTTCCTACATACAGAAGTCTCCCTGTAAAGCTACTCCTACACGACCCAAGTACGGTGTGGACTAGACTGTCATCCATTAAGATGAGGTCACCAAATGGACC
>NW_013679082.1:0-779 GCF_000517525.1 Limulus polyphemus | reverse complement strand
CCATAGTACGGTGTGGACTAGCTTGACATCCATTAAGATGAGGTCACCAAATGGATTACTTCCTACATACAGTAATCTCCCTGTAAAGCTACTCCTACACGACCCAAGTACGGTGTGGACTAGATTGTCATCCATTAAGATGAAGTTGTAGCCAATGGTACCCATGTTTAGCATCATGTAAATATCCGAGATTTCATCCCTGCACTGTGCAACTCTCGAAGCATCACCCCGAGACACATGCAGATAAGTGTTTTCGTTGTTGATGTCACCACAGACCAAATGATGGACACAACCTTGATGGTCATGTTCAGCTACGCTTGTGTTTGTTACAAGATCATCTCCAATCTGATATGAGGGTCACAGAACTTCCGTGTAAAGTCTAGATCCTATCATAGACACACAACTTCCGTGTGCAATCTACATCCTATCATAGACACACAACTTCCGTGTAAAGTCTAGAGCCTATCACAGACACACAACTTCCGTGTACAGTCCAGAGCCTATCACAGACACACAACTTCCGTGTACAGTCTAGAGCCTATCACAGACACACAACTTCCGTGTACAGTCTAGAGCCTATCACAGACACACAACTTCCGTGTACAGTCTAGAGCCTGTACATTTAGTCCACAGTTGTCTCCTAGTGGCTGTTGTGTACATTTAATCCACAGTTGTCTCCTTGTGTCTGTTTTGTACATTTAGTCCACAGTTGTCTCCTAGTGGCTGTTGTGTACATTTAATCCACAGTTGTCTCCTTGTGTCTGTTTTGTACATTTAGT
>NW_013679081.1:7956-10287 GCF_000517525.1 Limulus polyphemus | reverse complement strand
GCCATTCCGTGTGAAACTTTACTCCTCAAAGATATTATCCACACTCAACTATCAGCCATTCCATGTGAAACTTTACTCCTCAAAGATCTTATCCACACTAAAACCATCAGCCATTCCGTGTGAAACTTTACTCCTCAAAGATATTATCCACACTCAACTATCAGCCATTCCATGTGAAACTTTACTCCTCAAAGATCTTATCCACACTAAAACCATCAGCCATTCCGTGTGAAACTTTACTCCTCAAAGATATTATCCACACTCAACTATCAGCCATTCCATGTGAAACTTTACTCCTCAAAGATCTTATCCACACTAAAACCATCAGCCATTCCATGTGAAACTGTACTCCTCAAAGATATTATCCACACTAACACTATCAGCCATTCCATATGAAACTTTACCCCTCAAAGATCTTATTCACACTAAAACCATCAGCCATTTCATACAATACCATTTTTCATAAATTTCGTCTGCACTGACACTATCAACCATTCCATACGACAAGCCATTCTTCACAGATGTTTCTGTTTTTGAGACGTAGCGTTGATTCGAATTTAAGCTATAATTTACTGAAACCATCACAACTTGGATCACTAATATATTGGAAGGTTAGTAGTAGGACCGCTAAATAAAGAATACCTGGGTTCTTTCACGAATGAATCATATTTTCTTTTACTTCCCTAACACTTCCTTCCTTTTACTTCCCTGACACTTCCTTCCTTTTACTTTCCTGACACTTCCTTCCTTTTACTTCCCTGACACTTCCTTCCTTTTACTTTCCTGACACTTCCTTCCTTTTACTTCCCTGACACTTCCTTCCTTTTACTTCCCTGACACTTCCTTCCTTTTACTTCCTGACACTTCCTTCCTTTACTTTCCTGACACTTCCTTCCTTTTACTTCCTTTATTCTATTGTTTTTCTCAAACATTTACATCGTATCAAACGTGTGTGTGGATCCGTAAGAATGACGTCATCATAACCACACCTAAATAAAAAGTAATGAACAATCCATGATAATTACTTTCCCTCTCGATTCTTGTTGGATTTGTTTAATTAAAACTGTAGAAAACGTGTAAAATTACTGTTACGAACAATTAAACAAATAATGTGCACATGCATTAGTGTATAAGTTTCCGTCATCTTTGAGAAAAGTCCGTTTGGCAAGTGGAAGACACGTGCACAAATCAATGAGACTGACAGAGTTGCTTAAACCGAACATTTCTGACGTCACGGTACTTAGCTATCGACCAGTACCCACTCCCATGAAGAAAAAACAAATAATGTATTTCTTCAGTTCTTGAATAACATATAAACACATATAGGTATACATGTGGGGGTGGGGCGTAAGTGGGAGGTGAATGGATCGCTGGGTGTATGGGTGTGTAAATGATATAGTTATGAAGAGAAGATTCAATATGGCATGTAAAAGTGAGTGTTTTTTTCTGATAAACAAATTGAGTGACTTAAAAAAATTAAATTTTGTGCATCTCATCTTAAAGTTTAGCCTAAAGAACGATGCGCTGATGTTTTTGTGTCTCAAAGTTTCAAATTTCTCAAAGCTGAATATAAAACATTTGAAGACATAACTTGTAGTTGCAGAATCTTATATTAAGGTTAAGCCTAAACAACGATGCACTGATGTTTTTGTGTCTCATATCTTGAAGTTTCTCAAAGCTGAATATAAAACATTTGAAGGCATATAACTTGTAGCTGTAGCATCTCATCTTAAAGTTAAGCCTAAAGTACGATGCACTGATGTTTTTTGTGTCTCATATCTTGAAGTTTCTCAAAGCTGAATATAAAACATTTGAAGGCATATAACATGTAGCTGTAGCATCTCATCTTAAAGTTAAGCCTAAAGAACGATGCACTGATGTTTTTGTGTCTCAAATTTTCAAGTTTCTCAAAGTTGAATAGAGAACATTTAAAGACACGTACCTTGTAGCTGTAGCATCTCATCTTAAAGTTAAGCCTAAAGAACGATGCACTGATGTTTTTGTGTCTCAAATTTTCAAGTTTCTCAAAGTTGAATAGAGAACATTTAAAGACACGTACCTTGTAGCTGTAAACAGGTTGGATTCGAATTTTAATAAATAAGTACATTTTGAAATCAATTTTCGACTAACTATGTGTGGGAACCAGATTGGTTTAAGACCCGGTATCCCCTGATTGTTAGTTCACTCGAATCGCAATCTGCTGATCGCAGGTTCGAATCCTGTCATCGAACATGCTCACCCTTTCTGACGTGGGGGCGTTATAATGTGACGGTCAGTCTCGCTTTTCGTGGGTAAAGAGTAGTCCAAGATGGTGTTGACTAGCTGCCTTCT
>NW_013679081.1:5646-7366 GCF_000517525.1 Limulus polyphemus | reverse complement strand
ATAGCATCTTATAGCACTGCATTCAATCAAAGAAACATGAACTCTTTACAATATAATATGGAAAGCATCTTGTAGCACTGCATTCAATCAAAGAAACATGAACTCTTTACAATATAATATGGAAAGCATCTTGTAGCACTGCATTCAATCAAAGAAACATGAACTCTTTACAATATAATATGTAAAGCATCTTATAGCACTGCATTCAATCAAAGAAACACGAACTCTTTACAATATAATATGGAAAGCATCTTATAGCACTGCATTCAATCAAAGAAACATGGACTCTTTACAATAAAATATGGAAAGCATCTTATAGCACCGCATTCAATCAAAGAAACACGAACTCTTTACAATATAATATGGAAAGCATCTTATAGCACTGCATTCAATCAAAGAAACATGGACTCTTTACAATAAAACATGGAAAGCATCTTATAGCACTGCATTCAATCAAAGAAACATGGACTCTTTACAATAAAACATGGAAAGCATCTTATAACACTGCATTCAATCAAAGTAACATGAACTCTTTACAATATAATATGGAAAGCATCTTATAGCACTGCATTCAATCAAAGAAACACGAACTCTTTACAATATAATATGTAAAGCATCTTATAGCACTGCATTCAATCAAAGAAACACGAACTAATTACAATAAGTGTTATAGGATCTCATGAAGACCAAAGAATATGGATGAAACTGAGTTTAGATTTGTGGAACTTTATGGTACTATATATATTAATAAGTATAAGGACTTTATGGTACTAGATATATGTTATTCAATAAGTATAAGGACTTTGTGGTACTATATATATATATATATATATTAAGTAATAAGTGTAAGGACTTTATGGTACTAGATATATACTTATTAATAAGTGTAAGGAAGCATAATATTACTCTTCAGATGATTATTGTAGAGTGAGGTTTTGAGAGTTCGATCCCTGTGGTAAGCCCAGCTCAAATAGCCTACTGTTTACCTTTGAGCATAACACCAAACAAACATGTTACATAAAGTCTTGTATTTTGTTGTAAACATGACCACTGTATAGAGAGAGAATGGTTAAACAGTTTGTGTTGAAGCTGGTAGAACTAGGATTTGGAATAAAAAGTTTGATCCGAGTTCAAAGAACATCACAATAGAAACCCTATCCTAGGTAAATTTATATCAGTGTTGAATTAAGATGACTGTGTTGATGCTGTTGATAATGGTTGTTGACTACCCTGATTATGTAGATTTATTTTAACAAAATGGAGTAATTTGTGTTGTTGTTTTTTGTTTGTTTGTTGTTGTTGTTGTTGTTGTATCATCTGCTGTGCTTATGAAGATATCGGAAAAAAATACTGGATGTTTGGTAAACTTGATTGTATACGAAATCTTTAACTGAGCTTAAAAGTTCTTACAGTGCTTAGATTACCCCAAAACGTTTAACAGGCGCCAACCAATATTAGTGCAGTTGGATCGGTGACAGACATAGAAGATACATGGGCGTATATAAAGAATTAAATTTTTTAAATTTATTTCAAATTCCCGAGAGCATTAAATTTCTGAAAAATATTTTAGTGTTTTTATCTCCCAGTGCGATGAAATGGTTTTGTAACTTTGACTGGAACGATACAAGTCCACAAACTACAGAAAAAAACTAAAACAAACAAGTATTTTAACGATAGTTTACAATCTAATCATTTCAACTCCTCTGACAAATTATAAATC
>NW_013679081.1:2180-4825 GCF_000517525.1 Limulus polyphemus | reverse complement strand
GTTAATAAACCAACAAAGCTACTATTAACAAACCAGCTGATTGTAAAAACTTAATTTACTGTTCATAAACCAACAAAGCTTCTATTAACAAACCAGCTGATTGTAAAAACTTAATTTATTGTTCATAAACCAACAAAGCTACTATTAACAAACCAGCTGATTGTAAAAACTTAATTTATTGTTCATAAACCAACAAAGCTACTATTAACAAACCAGCTGATTGTAAAAACTTAATTTTCCATTTAATTCTAGTTAAAATAAGTCGATGTGTTAGAATAAATCAATAGTTTAATAAATAAATCAATAGTTTAATAAATAAATCAATAGTTTAATAAATAAATCAATAGTTTAATAAATAAATCAATATTCAGTGTGATTATATTGAATGTTGATTTTTTAAAACTAGTTTTTTTTTATTTCTAAACGATTGAAATTAACGAAAACGATTTTTGTTTTTGTATTACTGTGAATTTTTGACAATATGTTCAATATTACGACTTGAACAACAAAACTTGGGTAAAGAAGGTGAGATTTTTCAAATGGTGTATTCCGTTGTCTCATCACCCATCAGCCTTGAACGAGTGTTTTCTACGACGATCGTGCATGACACGCGTGTTACCAACAAGTCACGGTATGACCTTAAAAGATAACTTTCCAAAACAGTGACATTTACAGCCTCTGGCGTTGTGTAATGCTACTAATGTCTTAGAATTTATGGATACACTTTATATTAATAGCAGCGACACCCTATTATCAATTTGTGTAAAAGATCTTTCGAATATAGTGATAACATTTACTTCGCTTTGAGTTAAAAAAAAGTAGTAAATGCAAGGTGTTTAGTTTAAGTGTCTGTGGGTAGACCACCACAGGGAATTGAACCGTGAATTTTAGCGTTGTAAGTTTGTTAACTTACTGCTGACCCCTTAGAAGACAAAGACAGTTAGAGGGATTTATGTAAAAAATTTATGTGTTACTCTATTACCAACAAACCCGCCTAGGTGGTTAGGGCGCTTGATTCGCAATCTGAGGGTCGGAGGTTCGAACCCCGTCACACTAAACATGCTTGCATTTTCAGCCATGGTGGCGTTATAAAGTGACGGTCAATCCCACTATTCGTTGGTAAAAGAGTAGCTCAAGAGTTGGCGGTGGGTGGTGATGACAAGCTTCCCTCTAGTCTTTCACTACTAAATTAGCGACTTCTAGCGCAGATAGCCCTCGTGCAGCTTTGCACAAAATTAAAATCTTATGTGTCATGTGATCTTATAACCAGGTTCTATCAAATGGACAATCCCATCGAAGAACCATGCGTTGGTCCATAGGGTAAGTTACTAGGGAAACCATGTGTTCGTTACCACGGAAACAAAACAAATGTTTGTCTGTGGTCAACGGGCTGTCTGTACCGTGTCCACTACGGCTATGGAAACTCGGTTTTTATCGTTATAGCCCTTCGCACGTACCGCTGAGCCACTGGGAGAGGGTAGGCTAAGAAAGTAAATTAATAACATTTGATACAGTTTTGGTTTTGTTTTTAAAGCAAGTATAACAAAGCATAGACAGTAGCAACTTTAAAATGTTTATATATTGTTAAGTATTAAAGCACTCTGTCTGTCTGTCTCTATTTACCTGCCCTTAAATAGTTTTGTTGGCATTTTTAAACTGAACAGCTGCTGCACACAAATACACACACACGACAGTTTAATTATTTTAGTTTTTGTTGAACTACGTCTCCAGTCTACGCACTCTCCGCCTCATGTTGGGGCTACAGAACCAATTGATATTAATCTTGGGCTCGTGATGTTGTAACACCACTTATTGAGTGACGTTATCTGAAGTTGTAGATTCCAGCTTATCGGCACCTTATCAGGGCATTGGAAAATGAAATTTGAGAAGTACTTAAAAACTCTTTCAAACACTGACGAAGAAAATTGATATTAAAGTCACCGTGAACATCGAAGTAAGAAAATCCATATATTAGGCTTAAAGATACAAAGATAACTTGGTTTGGCTTGTTTCACTTAAAGCTGTTCAAGAGCTTTTTTTTTTCCTAATTGTAAACCGATAGGCTAGAATAAAGGCAATTAGCCAACAGCACCCACCGCCAACTCTTGGACTATTCTAATCGAATAGTCGTATTTAACCGTCACTATTTATTTATGCAGCTACGGGATGTGAGCTTTGAACCCTCAACTCTACATTCCGGCACACTTATCACCGGGCCACGCCCGGCCAAAAGAGATGGATACATGAAGGTCCTCAATATCACAGTATAGTCTATATCAGTCAATATCACAATATCAGTAGTCTATCATACCATGTTTTTATAACTTGTTTCGTTTTTAAAGCTCATCGCTAAAAATATTCGTTTTGCTTGCTTCAAATTTTCCAGCTGATTTTTTTATCGCCTCTAACAAATGTCTCTGATTTAAATATATGTATATATATTATATTACAACACAAAGGAACTGGTGTATATAACTTATATATATATATATATATATTTATATTACAACACAAAGGAACTGGTGTATATAACTTATATATATGTATATATATATTATATTACAATACAAAGGAACTGGTGTATATAACTTATATATATATATCCTATATTACAACACAAAGGAACTGGTGTATATAACTTATAT
>NW_013679081.1:0-1195 GCF_000517525.1 Limulus polyphemus | reverse complement strand
TACAACACAAAGGAACTGGTGTATATAACTTATATATATATATATATATTATATTACAATACAAAGGAACTGGTGTATATAACTTATATATATATATATATATTATATTACAATACAAAGGAACTGGTGTATATATATTAATGGCTCACGGAAAGTGTATTAAAATGCTGAGTTGATTCGTTGTCCCCCACTGGGACAGAGGTATGTCTCGGAGTTACAACGATAAAATCCGGTATTCGATTCCTCGTGTTGGACACAGCAGATAGCTTAACGTGGCTTTGTTCGAAAATAAACAAACCAATTTTTTTATTATATTTTTTATTGTTGTTAAAAATATGTAGCTATTTTCCTCTTAATATCATCGGTGAAAAAAAATGACAACTTTATCTTTCTGACTTTCACTCTTCTTACTACCAATACTTGTTTGTTTGTAATTAAGCACAGAGCTCCACAATGGGCTATTTGTGCTCTGCCCACCATGGGTATCGAAACCCGGATTCTAACGATATAAGTCCGCAGACATACCGTTGTGCCACTGGGGGGGCCTCCCGGTAGAATAGCGTTAAATACTTAAATCCGGGGGTTCGATTCCCGCGATGGTCAGCGTGGTCCATTGTGTAGCTTTGCACGAAGAAAAGAACAACAACAACAAAATGTGTGATCCCCTCCCGTTAGATTGTTTGTTTGTTTGTAATTAAGCACAAAGCTACACAATGGGCTATTTGTGCTCTGCCCACCACGGGTATCGAAACTCGGATTCTAGCTTTAGTAAGTCCGCAGAACTACCAATACTAGCCTATTTTTCCAAAAACGAGGTCCAAATTTGAAGTTATTCGCTACAACGTGAAAAGACGGAACTTTTATATATTTGACATTTGTTATCATTTCTGTTTTATCTATATTATTCGCTACAACGTGAAAAGACGGAACTTTTATATATTTGACATTTGTTATCATTTCTGTTTTATCTAGCTCATCATCCAGTGACCTCACGGTCCGTCGAGGAGTTTTCAGTCGCCGCCATTACGGTTCCGTGGAAATGGTAAGTGTTTGTTGCCATGATCACGTGGATTTGGAAACGGAAATGGTAAGTGTTTGTTACCATGATAACGTGGATGTGGAAACGGAAATGGTAAGTGTTTGTTACCATGATAACGTGGATGTGGAAACGGAAATGGTAAGTGTTTGTTGCCAT
>NW_013679080.1:3782-7902 GCF_000517525.1 Limulus polyphemus | reverse complement strand
ATTGTAGTTATAAAGTAAAATAGTCTTTACTGGATGTTTGTACTTAGAAACTAGATCACAACACATTGCAACCTACATAATAACACATTACTTGGAACCTAGAACACAACACATTGATTGGAAACTAGATCACAACACATTGGAACCTAGATAATGACACATTACTTGGAAACTAGATCACAACACATTGGAACCTAGATAATGACACATTACTTGGAACCTAGAACACAACACTTTGATTGGAACCTAGAACACAACACTTTGCTTGGAAACTAGATTACGACACATTTATTGGAAACTAGAACACACCACTTTTCTTGGAAACTAGATCACAACACACTGATTGGAACCTAGAACACAACACTTTTCTTGGAAACTAGATTACAACACATTGATTGGAAACTAGAACACAACACTTTTCTTGGAAACTAGATTACAACACATTGATTGGAACCTAGAACACACCACTTTTCTTGGAAACTAGATCACAACACATTGATTGGAAACTAGATTACTACACATTGCTTGGAAACTAGATTACAACACACTGATTGGAAACTAGATCACAACACTTTGCTTGGAAACCAAATTACAACACATTGATTGAAACCTAGATAATAACACATTACTTGGAACCTAGAACACAACACTTTGCTTGGAAACTAGATTACAACACATTACTTGAAACCTAGAACACAACACTTTCCTTGGAAACTACCATACAACACATAGCGACATTATTTCTGTACGGACACCATGAAAGCATTACTTCATTTGTTAAGATGCATTGTCTTCTGTCGAGCGCCCTAGCCACCTGGTCATGCAAGGCCTCCTCTGTACACAGTCTGTATCGATGACCAATTGATATAAATAGCGTCTCGACCCTTACTACAACCGTCGTATCCCAGCTGACCCAATGACTCTTGGTGTTGAGTGAAAGGTCTCGTGGGCACTGAATAAATCACATCATTTCAATAATAAACCAAAATTCCAACAATACTGTTTAGTAATCAGGCGTAATTGAGAAACAATGTTCGAGTCTATACATGCATAACTTTACGGATATAATTTATAAAATATTTCAAATTTGAATGAAATCACGTTTTAAACTAGATACAAATCACTATAGCTACAAATTAGAATCCAAGTTAAAGAACAATGGTGATAAGTTCATTCACTAGGTGGTCATTGTTCGTGAATTCGTGTTGTTAATAAAGTCAAGGTATGGTTAGTAGATTCATATTATTGTTCGTAAATTAGGCCATTGTTACTGAATGCTGGCTATTGTTTGTAAATTCAGGTCATTGTTACTGAATGCTGGCTATTGTTTGTAAATTCAGGTCATTGTTACTGAATGCTGGCTATTGTTTGTAAATTAGGCCATTGTTATTGAATGCTGGCTATTGTTTGTAAATTCAGGTCATTGTTACTGAATGCTGGCTATTGTTTGTAAATTCAGGTCATTGTTACTGAATGCTGGCTATTGTTTGTAAATTCAGGTCATTGTTACTGAATGCTGGCTATTGTTTGTAAATTCAGGGTATTGTTAGTAAACCCAAGCCGTTTTTATACTTCTCTTGGCGCAGAACTTACGAAAACCTTGATTTATTTATGTGACGTCATAATTTGGTTCTTTATTATCTACACTGTGTTAAATAATATTCTGAATATCAAAGCTGAGCTCTAATAGTAAATAATGTAACACAGAAAGAGATAAAGAAGGTTTTATTGTCTAAACATAAAACTCCCGTCTGTTTTATGCAACATCAACATCAGTCTTGAAACAAAACACGTCTCCCTGATCTCCTTTCAGGCGCCAGGTGACTGTCGTGGAAATCTGTAAAATGAAATATAGTCTATTAAATGCTAGTAGTTCTAATAATTTAGTGACTTTTTGGACGTAATGAAATGTATTGTATAGTTAGCCCTATATTAATTATTGGACATTTAGTGACTTCTTGGACGTAATAAATGTATTGTATAGTTAGCCCTTATATTAATTATTGAACATTTAGTGACTTCTTGGACGTAATTAAATGTATTGTATAGTTAGCCCTATATTGATTATTGAACATTTAGTGACTTCTTGGACGTAATTAAATGTATTGTATAGTTAGCCCTATATTGATTATTGAACATTTAGTGACTTCTTGGACGTAATGAAATGTATTGTATAATTAGCCCTATATTAATTATTGAACATTTAGTGACTTCTTGGACGTAATGAAATATATTGTATAATTAGCCCTATATTAATTATTGAACATTTAGTGACTTCTTGGACGTAATGAAATATATTGTATAATTAGCCCTATATTAATTATTGAACATCTAGTGACTTCTTGGACGTAATGAAATGTATTGTATAATTAGCCCTATATTAATTATTGAACATTTTAGTGACTTCTTGGACGTAATTAAATGTATTGTATAGTTAGCCCTATATTAATTATTGGACATTTAGTGACTTCTTGGACGTAATGAAATGTATTGTATAGTTAGCCCTATATTAATTATTGAACATTTAGTGACTTCTTGGACGTAATGAAATATATTGTATAGTTAGCCCTATATTAATTATTGACATTTAGTGACTTCTTGGACGTAATGAAATGTATTGTATAGTTAGCCCTTATATTAATTATTGAACATTTAGTGACTTCTTGGACGTAATGAAATGTATTGTATAATTAGCCCTATATTAATTATTGAACATTTAGTGGCTTCTTGGACGTAATGAAATATATTGTATAGTTAGCCCTATATTAATTATTGAACATCTAGTGACTTATTGGACGTAATGAAATGTATTGTATAGTTAGCCCTATATTAATTATTGAACATCTAGTGACTTCTTGGACGTAATTAAATATATTGTATAGTTAGCCCTATATTAATTATTGAACGTTTTTGTTCTTCATTACGACAGTTTGTTAAAACAGAATGAAAATATCACATTTTTATTCATTGGGTGAAGAGATACATAATAATGTAAAAAAAAAACTAAAATCAAACCAAACAGAACTTAGAACTTTAATCGTATCACACTTTCTTATGTTATGGGGCCTAGCATGGCCTGGTGGTCAGGGCACTAAACTCGCAATCTGCTAGCCCTTTCTGCCGTGAGGACGATATTATGTGGCGGTCAATCCCACTATTCGTTAGTAAAGAGTAGCCCAAGAGTTGGCGGTGGGTGGTGTTAACTATTGTCTTCCATCTTGTCTATCACTTCTAATTTAGGGACGGCTAGCGCAGATAGCCCTCGAGTGGCTTCATGCGAAATTGAAAACAAACAAAATCTTACATTACAGTACACTGACAATATAAATATTTGTATTGTTTGAGTTTGATTGTTGTAAGTAAGTGCAAGGCTACAAAATCGGTTATCTGTTCTCAGCCAATTGTGGTTATCGAAACTGGATTTTTAGCGGTATAAACTTACTTATGAGCCACTAGGGGGCAGACTGGCGGTCTTCTTTTTTTCCACTAATTGTCCAAACGTGTAGAGTACCAGCTACTCTAGTGCTTTCACGTATACCCATATATAATATATGAAAACATATAAAGTTTTATATATTGTTGTCAGGCGGTTTTGATTTTGAGTTGAATGTTTCTATTGTTAGTCAGAGGGAGTTTGATGCTATGTGAAGTGGCTCAACGTCTCGAAAGTTTAAGAAACATTGTGAGAGATATAAGAACCCCAGCTAAGAGAAGGGGTGGATTGACTGTTGAGTTATTGAGTGTTTAGTCGGTTGTCTGTTGCCCCAGTTTTATGAAAACTGAGCTTCTACTTTAAGGACATACCAAAAACACGAAATAAAATTGGCATGTAAGTGAAACTGTTGTGTTAGCATCTAATTTAGTTTGTTTTAAATTTCACACAATGCTACACGAGGACTATCTGCGCTAGCCGTCTCTAATTTAGCAGTGGAAGACTAGAGGGAAGGCAGCTAGTCATCACCACCCACTGCCAACTCTTGGGCTACTCTTTTACCAACGAATAGTGGGATTGACCGTCACATTATAACGCCCCCACGGCTAAAGGGCGGCCATGTTTGTTGCGATGTGGATTCGAACCCGCGACCCTCAGATTGCGAGTCGAGCGCCTTAACCACCAGGC
>NW_013679080.1:0-3772 GCF_000517525.1 Limulus polyphemus | reverse complement strand
TAGTACTTAGCCTCAGGAGCACTAAATTAACACATGATATACGACTTAGCCTTAGGAGCAATAAATTAATACATGATATACGACTTAGCCTTAGGAGCACTAAATTAACACATGATATACGATTTAGCCTTAGGAGAACTAAATTAACACATGATATACGACTTAGCCTTAGGAGCACTAAATTAATACATGATATACGACTTAGCCTTAGGAGCACTAAATTAACACATGATATACGACTTAGCCTTAGGAACACTAAATTAACACATGATATACGACTTAGCCTTAGGAGCACTAAATTAACACATGATATACGACTTAGCCTTAGGAGAACTAAATTAACATATGAAACACGACTTAGCCTTAGGATCACTAAATTAACACATGAAACACGACTGAAACCGTAACTAATCGTTCATATGTTACCAGATAAGTACCATATTTTGTTAATATCATTACCCTTATAGAAGCCATACATTATTTGATCAATATTTAAATCTTCATTAATTATTAGTGAACAACCTAAATACGTACAATATGCCTTATTTTAAATGTATCTACAATCTAAACATTGAAATAATATTTCATACCCAATAAAGAGGTCGCTTTTATCGTCACTGAAGATATTTATTAAACTAATTGACTTTATAAGCTAAATTAAATATAAACATGTTTATTAAACAGCTGCAGAATACCTTTGGAAACCAGGATTTCACTTCAAGATTGAACCTGTACGTATATGTCTGGCCTTTAGTGATAGGACAGTTGATACCGTTGTCTTCACATGCGTTGACCTTTAACCCGGGAAATGGCATGTCGATAATTAAAACCTTAGCTTTGATGTCATTAGAAAGAGCCTGGGAATCTTGGTCTAAATATAAAAAAATATGCTTTATTGTTTCATTATTATTTAGAATTCAAAAAATTCAGTGAACTTCTTTTAGTGTTATATTACGCCATCTGTCGGGACGTTTGTTTTAATAATATATATTTAATTAAATGTTTGATTTATTTATTTTATTAACATAATTTCCAGGCATTGTGTATAATACTTGTTATTGATTATACGATATATATATTGATAGGCACATCAAACCTAAAGGATGATAGCTATTATTACAGTTTTTCCAGAAAAACTTTGAAATTACGATTTCAAGTATGTTGCTCAGTAAACGACAGAATGGAAGGTAAGAATAAGTTTCTAATAATACGCCGTATATATTTTTATACAAAATAAATAAATCAAATATATATTATTAATTTTTATATACAATTTGTTACTTTGGTAAAATATCACCGAAACTGTTAAGAATATCTTTATAAGAAAGAGCCAAATTAATCATACAAAATGAAAATTCTTAAAATTTGTGTGAATATTTAACACGTGTTTGTTTGTTTTTGAATTTCGCGCTAGCCCTCCCTAATTTAGCAGTGTAAGACTAGAGACTAGTTATCACCACCCACCGCCAACTCTTGGGCTACTCTTTTACCAACGAATAGTGGGGTTGACCGTCACATTATAACGCCTCCACGGCTGAAAGGGCGATCAAGTTTGGTGGGACTGTGATTCGAACCCGCGACCCTCTGATTGCGAGTCGAGTGCCCTAACCACCTGGCCATGCCGGGCCATTTAACATGTGCAAACATGTTAAGAAGACATTAACAAAGAAATGTTAAAACACCTGTCATTATCTTCTTATAGGACTCTTAGCTTTTTGTTTCGCGTTGTGTATCTTTGTTGTTGTTGTTGTTGTAACTGTATTTTCATCAACACAACTAGATGAATTCTGAAAAATAAAAAGTATTTAAACTTGCTGATAAAATTCCTAAACACGTTTTGTATTTGGCACAAACACGCTAACGACATTTTACCCACAAGTGAATGTCAGTCAGTAGATTAAAACACCAATCGTTCGCTACTGATAAACGAAAGATTATTGCGATCGGTTTTATTTTCCCGGCATAATTTAAATGAATACGTGATGCAACTAAATACAAGACAACGCAATTATTAAAAAATGTTTTTATCTCATCTGATAGATGTACAAGATTGTAGGAAAGGCTTTAAATTTGGCCAGCGTAATTATTAAAATATACAGAGTAGAAAAACCTAACATTGTATGCCCAAGGCACAGTATTCTTCCAACTTTGGTTAACATTTAAAATATGCGATCATTGTGGAGGACGACATCATTATTGTAAACCTTTAGAAATACAAATAAAAGGTATGGCAGAATATTTTATTACGTTTCTTGTCAGTTTGGTATAAAAGTTTTGTTTAAACTTAGAACACGAATATACTTAATAATAAGCCACATTTAAAAAAGTATGCTAAGTATATTTAGTTCCTTGATAATCCTGCGTGATTACTTAATATAATTATTCTAATTCCACGTGATTACTTAATAGAATTATTATAATCCCACGTGATTACTTAATAGAATTATTCTAATACCACGTGATTATTTAATAAAAATATTATAATCCCACGTGATTACTTGATAGAATTATTCTAATACCACGTGATTACTTGATAAAAATATTATAATCCCACGTGATTACTTAATAAAGATATTATAATCCCGCGTGATTACTTAATAGAATTATTCTAATACCACGTGATTACTTAATAAAGATATTATAATCCCACGTGATTACTTAATAAAGATATTATAATCCCGCGTGATTACTTAATAGAATTATTCTAATCCCTCGTGATTATAAAATCACCTTGCGGTACCTAATACCAACAAAGTCATTAACTATACGCGAAGAATCCCAAATGAACTCACTTGCGACAAAATCCACTTCAGCTACAACGGTTTTGCCCCTGAAGAAGGAACACGGTTCGTTCTCACAGGGCTCTACACGTATAGCCATAATTTCTCCATCTAAAAAAACAAAGACAGGTCATGAAAAATTAAAAAGTTATAATACAAAACTCTTTCAAATATCACTAGCTTGGTAAGGGCTGACGAGTATAGTATAGTCTTATATCGATATAAGGACAATACGATAACAGAAACGACATAGTAATCTGTTCAAACCATGTTTATTTTGGAGATGTGCATTTTTTAACTCCTTAAACCTTTTGTTTGTTAATTGAATGTCACACAAAGCTATTCGACAGCTATCTGCGCCAGTAGTTCGTAATTTTGAAGTGATAAACTTGAGGGAAGGCAGTAGTTAACACCCCCCACCGACAACTCTTGGACTACTCTTTACCGACGAAAAGTTGGAATGATCGTGACATTATAACGCCCCCATGGTTAAAATGATTTTCATTTTCGGAGACGGATTTCGATCCCGCGACCTGCAGTTTACGAATTGAACGCCCTATCCACGAGACCGTCTCGGGCCACACGTGAAAGATTATAATAATGCTTATATTAATTCATGATCAGTGTTTGTGAATTTGTTTTGGAACTAGAAGAGTAGAGTCAAATAGATGTTATGTATTTGTACGAACAAAATCTTAAATAATCAACATAAATCTACATTGTTTGAAAGCTATAAAACAGAATATAAGTTATTTTTAAACACGACATTATTTGATCTGACATACCAAGCGTAAACCAGTGGTGGTAGTTGAAGCTACATGGCTCGCGTCCCGTTTCCGTAAGAAAAAAAAAAGAAGTCACATCTCACTACTCCCTAATGGCTCGGTAGTAAGTCTGCAGGCTTACGACGCTGAAATTTGGCTTTTGATACCCATGATGGATAGAGCACAGAGAACCAATTGCGTAGCTTTGCAGCTTAACAACAACATAGC
>NW_013679079.1:8077-10092 GCF_000517525.1 Limulus polyphemus | reverse complement strand
AAGATTAACACAGCCATGTTCATGTATACTAATATAATATATAGGTGTTTAAAGTGACTCCTAATTACGTGTAAATACTCTTTGTTTACTATCAAATAAAAAATGTAATCTGAATTCTTGATCGTTCTTCATAAGATTAACACAGCCATGTTCATGTATACTAATATAATATATAGGTGTTTAAAGTGACTCCTAATTACGTGTAAATTATGTTTGTTTCACAAATTAAAGAATATAAGCTGTAGTATATTTCCTTCTTCTTAGATTTAACCCAACCATGTTCATGTACAATAAGATAATATCTAGATAGATTTTGTTAACTTTTATAACGATATTCTTGTCCTTCTTACATTGGATTTTGAAAACGATCTTTTAGTCCTTCTTACACTAGATTTTGATGACTTTGATAACGGTCTTTTTAGTCCTTCTTTCACTAGATTTTGTCGACTTTAATAACGGTATTTTTAGTCTTTCTTACACTAGATCTTGTTGGCTTTGATAACGGTCTCTTTAGTCCTTCTTACACTAGATTTTTTGGACTTTGTTAACGGTCTTCATTATAATTCTTACACTAGATTTTTTCCTCATTCATAATGGTCTTTTTAGTCTTTCTTACACTAGATTTCCTCGACTTTGATAACTGAATTTTTAGTTATTCTTACACTAGATTCTGTCGACTTTGATAATGGTATTTTAGTCCTTTTTACACTGCATTTTGTTGACTTTTATAATGGTCTTTTTAGTCCTTCTTACACTAGATTTTGTCGAATTTGAAAACGATCTTTTAGTCCTTCTTACACTAGATTTTATATACTTGGATAATTGTCTTTTTAATCCTTCTTACACTAGATTTTGTTGACTTTGATATCGGTCTTTTTAATCCTTCTTACACTAGATTTTGTTGACTTTGATATCGGTCTTTTTAATCTGTCTTACACTAGATTTGTTTGACTTTGATAACGATCTTTTAGTCCTTCTTTCATGTTATTTTGAGGATTGTTATAACGGTCTTTTAGTCGTTCTATCATTAGTTTTTGTTGACTTTTGTAACGGTCTTTTTATTCCTACTTACACTATATTTTGTCGACTGTTATAACGGTCTTTAGTCCTTTTTCCAGTAGATTTTTTTATAATTCGATAACGGACTTTTTAGTCCTTCTTAAACCAGAAGTTGTCGACGTTGGTAATGGTCTTTTTAGACCTTCTTACACTAAATTTTGTCGTCTTTGATAACGGTCATTTAATCCTTCTTCCACTAGATTTTTTTGACTTTGATAACGTTCTTTTTAGTCCGTCTTCCACTAGATTTTCTTGACTTTGATAACCGTAATTTCATTCCTTCTTACACTAGAGTTTTTCAACTTTTATAACAGTCTTTTTAGTCTTTCGTCCGACAGATTTTGATGACTTTGATAACGGTCTTTTTAGTCCTTCTTAAACTAGATTTTGTCGACTTTAATAACGGTATTTTTAGTCCTTCCTTCACTAGATTTGTTTAACTTTGATAACGATCTTTTAGTCCTTTATCACTAGAGTTTCTCGACTTTGATAACGGTCTTTTTATATATTATTTTACTAGATTTTGTTGACTTTGATAACGGTTCTTTTAGATCTTCCCACACTAGATTTTTTGACTTTGATAATGGTCTTTTTAGATCCTCTTACACTAGATTTTTTCGTCTATGATAACAGTATTTTTAGTACCTCTTACACTAGTTTTTGTCGACTTTGAACACGATATTTTAGTCATTCTTACACTAGATTTTATAGACTTGGGTAATGGTCTTCTTAATCCTTCTTAGACAAGATTTTGTTGACTTTGATAATGGTCTTTTTAGTCCTTCTTACACTAGATTTTTTCGACTTTCATAACGGTCTTTTCAGTCCTTCTTCCGCTTCATTTTGTTAACTTTTATAACGATCTTTTAGTCATTCTTACACTAGATTTTGTCGACTTACGTAATGGTATTTTTAGTTCTTCTTACACTAAATTCTGTCGACTTTGATAATGGTAG
>NW_013679079.1:5853-7234 GCF_000517525.1 Limulus polyphemus | reverse complement strand
CATTGATAACGGTCTTTTTGTCTTTCTTACAATAGTGTTTTTCAACATTTATAACAGTCTTTCATCCGCTAGATCTTGCTGGCATTGATAACGGTCTTTTTGTCTTTCTTACAATAGTGTTTTTCAACATTTATAACAGTCTTTCATCCGCTAGATCTTGCTGGCATTGATAACGGTCTTTTTAGTAATTCTTACACTAGATTCTTTTGACATTCGTAATGGTATTTTTAGTTCTTCTTACACTAGATTCTGTCGACTTTGATAATGGTAGTTTAGTCCTTTTTACACTACATTTTTTCGCCTTTGATAATGGTCTTTTTAGCCCTTCTTACACTAGATTTTGTCGACTTTGAAAACGATCTTTTTAGTAATTATTACACTGGATTCTTTTGACATTCGTAATGGAATTCTTAGTTCTTCTTACACTAGATTCAGTCGACTTTGATAATGGTAGTTTAGTCCTTTTTGCACTCCATTTTTTCGACTTTGATAATGGTCTTTTTAGCCCTTCTTACACTAGATTTTATAGACTTGGATAGTGGTCTTTTTAGGCCTTCTTATACTAGATTTTTTTGACTTTCATATCGGTCTTTTTAGTCATTCTTATACTAGATTTGTTTAACTTTGATATCTGTCTTTTTTGTCTTTCATCCACAAGATTTTGTTAACTTTGATAATGATTTTTTATTCCTTCTTTCACTATATTTTGTCGATTGTTATAACGGTCTGTTAGTCCTTCTATCATTAGATTTTGTTGACTTTTATAACGGTCTTTTTATTATGACTTACACTATATTATTTCGACTGTTATAACGGTCTTTTAGTCCTTCTTCCACTAGATTTTGTTGACTTTGATAATGTTTTTTAGTCCTTCTTAAACAATATTTTTTCGACTTTGATAATCGTGATTTTATTTCTTCTTACACTAGAGTTTTCAACTTTATAACACTCTTTCTAGTCCTTCTTCCCATAGATTTTGATGACTTTGATAACGGTCTTTTTTATTCCTCCTTCCACTAGATTTTGTCGACTTTAAAAACGGTATATTTAGACCTTCTTACACTAAATTTTGTCGACTTTGATAACGGTCATTTAGTCCTTCTTCCACTAGATTTTGTTGACTTTGATAACGTTTTTTAGTCCTTCTTAAACAATATTTTCTCGACTTTGATAATCGTGATTTTATTCCTTCTTACACTAGAGTTTTTCAACTTTATAACACTCTTTCTAGTCCTTCTTCCCCTAGATTTTGATGACTTTGATAACGGTCTTTTTTACTCCTACTTACACTAAATTTTGTCGACTTTGATAACGGTCTTTTAATCCTTCTTCCCCTAGATTATTTTGACTTTGATAACGTTCTTTTTAGTCCGTCTTCCAC
>NW_013679079.1:2649-4989 GCF_000517525.1 Limulus polyphemus | reverse complement strand
TCTTTTTATTCCTTCCTACACAAGATTTTGATGGCTTTGATAACGGTCTTTTTAGTCCTTCTTACACTATATTTTGATGGCTTTGATAACGGTCTTTTTAGTCCTTCTTACACTAGATTTTTTCGACTTTGCTAACAGTCTTTTCAGTTATTCTTACACTAGATTTTTTAACATTCATAATTGTCTTTTTAGTCTTTCTTACCCTAGATTTTTTCGACATTGATAACGGTATTTTTAGTACTTCTTACACTAGATTTTGTTTACTTTATAATCGTCTTTTTATTCCTTTTTACACTACATTTTTGTGATAAGGATCAAAAAGACCATTATCCAACTCTATAAAATCTAATATAAGAAGGACTAAAAGATCGTTTTTAAAGTCGACAAAATCTAGTGCAAGTAGGACTAAAAAGACCATTATCAAAGTCGACGTCGGAAAAATCTTGTGTAAGAAGGTCTAAAAAAACATTATCGAAGTCAACAAAATCTAGTGGAAGACGTAATAAAAAGACCGTTATAAAAGTAGACAAAATCTAATGATAGAACTAAAAGACCGTTATAACAATCAACAAAATATAGTGAAAGAAGGACTAAAAGATCGTTAACAAAGTTAACAAAATCTAGTGGATGAAAGACAAAAGACAGATATCAAAGCTAAACAAATCTAGTGTAAGAAGGACAAAAAAACCATTACCAAAGTCAACAAAATCTAGTTCTAGTGTAAGAAGGACTAAAAAGACCATTATCAAAGTCAACATTATCTAGTGTAAGATGGATCAAAACGACCATTATCCAAGTCTATAAAATCTAGTGTAAGAACGACTAAAATATCGTTTTCAAATTCGACAAAATCTAGTGTAAAAGGACTAAAAGACCATTATCAAAGTCAACAAAATCTAGTGTAAGAAGGATCAAAAAGACCACTATCCAAGTCTATAAAATCTAGTGTAAGAAGGACTAAAAAGACCGTTATTAAAGTCATTAAAATCTAGGGGAAGAAGGCCAAAAAAGTGTTATAAAAGTTAAAAAACCCTAGCGTAAGGAAGAATAAAAATACGATTATACAGTCAAGAAAATTTATTGGAATAAGGACTAAAAAGAACTTTATCAAAGTCGACAAAATGTTGTGTAAGAAGGACTAAAAAAAAGTTATCAAAGTCAAAAAATCTTGAGGAAGAAGGACAAAAAGACAGTTATGAAAGTCGATAAAATCTAGTGTAACAAGGACTAAAAACACCATTATCCATATTGTTATCAAAGTTAAACAAATCTAGTGTAAGAAGGACTAAAAAGACCGATATGGAAGTTAAAAAAAATTTTAGTCCTTGTTTCACTTTATTTTGTCAATTGTTATAACGGTCTTTTAGTCCTTCTATCATTAGATTTTGGAGACTTTTATAACGGTCTTTCTAGTCCTTCTTAAACTAGAAGTTGTCGACTTTAATAACTGTCTCTTTAGACCTTGTTATACTAGATTTTCTTGACTTTGACAATCGTGTTTTTATTCCTTCTTACGCTAGAGTTTTTCAACTTTGATAACAGTCTTTTTAGTCCTTTTTCTACTACATTTTGTCGACTGTTATAGCTGTCTTTTTGTCCATCTTACATTAGACTTTTTCGACTTTGATAACGGAATTTTTAGTCCGTCTTAAACTAGAAGTTGTCGACTTTTATAACGGTCTTTTTAGTCCTTGTTACACTATATTTTATCGACATTCATAACGGTCTTTTTGTCTTTCTTACATTAGATTTTTTCGACTTTCATAACGGTATTTTTAGTCCTTTTTTCTCTAGATTATGTCGACTTTGATAACGGGTATTTAGTCTTTCTTCCACTAGATTTTCTCGACTTTGATAACGGTCTTTTTATATATATTCTTTTACTAGATTTTGTTGATTTTGATAACGGTTTTTAGACTTTCTCACTCTAGATTTTGTTGACTTTGATAATGGTTTTTTAGTCCTTCTTATACTAGATTTTATTGACTTTCATAACGGGATTTTTGTCTTTCTTACACTAGATTTTTTCGACTTTGATCATTGTATTTGTAGTCCTTCTTACACTAGATTTTGTCGATTTTGGTAATGGCCTGTTTATTCGTTCTAAATCTACATTTTGTCGTCTTTGATAACTGTATTTTTAGTCCTTCTTCCACTAGATTTTCTCGAATTTGATAACGGTCTTTTTATATATATTCTTTTACTAGATTTTGTTGACTTTGAAAACGATCTTTTAGACTTCTTACACTAGATTTTATAGCCTTGGATAGTGGTCTTTTTAATCCTGCTTACACTAGATTTTGTTGAGTTTGATAATCGTTTTTTTAGTCCTTCTTACAC
>NW_013679079.1:0-2159 GCF_000517525.1 Limulus polyphemus | reverse complement strand
GACTGTTATAAATTTTTTTAGTCCTTCTTCCCCTAGATTTTGTTAACTTTGATAACGATCTTTAGTCCTTTTTTCACTTTATTTTGTCGAGTGTTATAATGGTCTTTTAGTCCTACTATCATTCGATTTTGTTGATTTTTATAACGGTATTTTTATTCCTTCTTACACCTTATTTTGTAGACTGTAATAACAGTATTTTAGTCCTAATTCCACTAGATTTTCTTGACTTTGATAATCGTGTTTTTATTACTTCTTACATTAGAGTTTTTCAAATTTCATAACAGATTCTTTAGTCTTTCTTCCGCTTGATTTTGATGACTTTGATAACGGTCTTTTTAGTCCTTTATACACTATATTTTGTCGACTGATATAACGGTCTTTTAGTCCTTCTTCCACTAGATTTGTTTTACTTTGATAACGGACTTTTTAGTCCTTCTTAAACTAGAAATTGTCGACTTTGATAACGGTCTTTTTAGTCCTTCTTCAACTAGAGTTTTTCAACTTTTAAAACAGTCTTTTTAGTCTTTCTTCCACTAGGTTTTGTCGAATTTAATAAAGGTAATTTTAGTCCTTCCTCGACTAGATTTTGTTTTGAAATTTGATAACGGCTTTTTAGTCCTTCTCCATAGATTTTCTCGACTTTGATAACGGTCTTTTTATATATATTCTTTTACTAGATTTTGTTGACTTTGATAACGGTCTCTTAGACTTTCTCACGCTGGATTTTCTCGACTTTGATAACGGTCTTTTTATATTTATTCTTTTACTAGATTTTGATGAGTTTGATAACGGTCTTTTAGACTTTCTCACACTAGATTCTGTAGACTTTGATAATGGTCTTTTTACTCGTTCTTACACTAGATTTTTTGACTTTCATATCGGTCTTTTTAGTCTTCCATCAAAAAGATTTTTTTAACTTTGATAACTGTCGTTTTAGTCCTTCATCCGCTAGATTTTGTTAACTTAAATAATGATCTTTTAGTCCTTCTTTCACTATATTTTGTCGATTATTATAACGATCATTTAGTCCTTCTATAATTAGATTTTGTTGACTTTAATAACGTCTTTTTTTCCCTTCTTACATTATATTTTGTCGACTGTTATAACAGTATTTTAGTCCTTCTTCCACTAGATTTCTTTTTAAGTTTGATAACGTTTTTTTAGTCCGTTTTCCACTAGATTTTCTTGACTTTGATAATCGTGTTTTTATTACTTATTACCCTAGAGTTTTTTAACTTTGAAAACAGTCTTTTTAGTTCTTCTTCCGCTAGGTTTTGATGACTTTGATAACGGTATTTTTGGTCCTTCCTTCACTAGATTTTGTTTCGACATTTGATAAGGGGTTTTTAGTCCTTCTTCCACTAGATTTTCTTTACTGAGATAACGGTCTTTTATATATTCCTTTGTTAGATTTTTTCGACTTTGATAACGGTCTTTTCGTCCTTCTTACACAGAATTTTTTCGACTTTTATAACGGTATTTTCAGTCCTTTCTACACTGGATTTTGTCGATTTTGATAACGGTCTTTTAGTCCTTCCTCCACTAGGTTTTGTTGACTTTGATAACGTTTTTTAGTCCTTCTTACACGATATTTTGTAGACTTTGATAATCGTCTTTTTAGTCCTTCTTACACTAGATTTTTTGACTTTCATAATGGTATTTTTAGTCTTTCTTATACAAGATTTTGTTCACCTAGTTAACTGTCTTTTAGTCCTTCTTAAAAAGATTTTTTCAACTTTGATAACGGTATTTTTAGGAATTCTTACCCTAGATTTTAATGACTTTCATAACAGCATATTTAGTCCTTTTTGCACTAGATTTTGTTGACTTTGATAACGATATTTTTAACTTTATTTCCACTAGATTTTGTTTACTTTATAGCGGGTTTTTATCTTTTTTTCCACTATATTTTGTTGACATTGATAACGGTATTTTTAGTCCTTCTTTCACTAAATTTTGTTAACTTTGATGACGGTCTTTTCAGTAATTTTTCCTCTAGATTTCTCGACTTTGATAATCGTCTTTTTAGTCCTTCTTACACTAGATTTTATCGACTTTTATAACATACTTTTTGTCCTTCTTACACTAGATATTTTCGATTTTTATAACTGTATTTTAAGCCTATTTTCTTCAAGATTTTGTTGACTTTGATAACGGGT
>NW_013679078.1:4916-8916 GCF_000517525.1 Limulus polyphemus | reverse complement strand
TAGTTGATAACTGTATGGTTTTTTTCTATGTAAATTATGTGTACCAAGGTGCATGAAGAAACCATTAGTTGATAACTGTATGGTTTTTTTCTATGTAAATTATGTGTACCAAGGTGCATGAAGAAACCATTAGTTGATAACTGTATGGTTTTTTCTATGTAAATTATGTGTACCAAAATGCATGAAGAAACCATTAGTTGATAACTGTATGGTTTTTCTACGTTAATTATGTGTACCAAGGTGCATGAAGAGACCATTAGTTGATAACTGTATGGTTTTTCTATGTTAATTATGTGTACCAAGGTGCATGAAGAAACCATTAGTTGATAACTGTATGGTTTTCTATGTTAATTATGTGTACCAAGGTGCACGAAGAAACCATTAGTTGATAACTGTATGGTTTTTCTATGTAAATTATGTGTACCAATATGCACCCAACTAATGGTTTCTTCTACAGTTATTGGTTTTTTCTATGTAAATTATGTGTACCAAGGTGCATGAAGAAACCATTAGTTGATAACTGTATGGTTTTTCTATGTAAATTATGTGTACCAAGGTGCACGAAGAAAGCATCAAGTTACAAAATGTATTCGATAATATTTATAAACATAGTTTTTAGGTTTTTGAGAAACTAAGAGATTTGTTTAAATAATAGATAAAAGCTAAACTAGTCTTATACATTTCAGGTGTTTAATAAATAGTTTCCATCCTGTAACAAAAATGTAAAAATTTTAAAAGACAATTGACCTCGTATTAGCCATTTTGCTTTGGACTAAATGGTAAAATTCTATTGGTCATTAGCAAAGATTTTGTTTTAGGACTTTCTTCCAGCCGTAAGAAACTACAACTTCTTAGAAACGCACAAAACTGTGACAAATCTAATTGGACAACATTAATTCGAGAAGATAACCAAAGCCTATCAAATAACTCTAGAAAGCATAGTAATTTGAACGTTCAAGTCTTCATGACAATACTTTTGTGACTCTAAACCCATCTAGTCTTAGGTCATACTGTGAACAGAAATACTGAAATGAGCGGTTTAAAAAACATTTTCAGATTTATAAACAACAAAAATGTAGTTCTTGTCTATAAAGTGTCAAATCTAATGTATGTAAATGTTTGGTAGCGTCTTATAAATGTCGGATGAACTGAGAAATAAACACTTGTAACCAGTTCATCTGCCTAGTTTTACACTAGGCCTGTGGCATGCTTGTTCATCGCCCTTGTATTCGCTCTATTGACGCAATTTTTTCTAGCTGTATGAACACAAGTACTGTACAACTTCTAAATGCAACACCTTGCAAAATCTCTCATTTTAGATAAGCTTCCGGTTGAGGTCTGTACCGATTTCCTTGTTTACATTGCTATATTGTCGCTTTTCTTAGTGCAAAGCTACGCAATGGGCTATCTACAGTCTGGCTAATGCGGGGAATCAAACCGCATGCTTTAGCTTTTAAGTCCGTAAACTTACCTCTGACTCTCGGGGGGGGGGGGGGACTACAATATTCATACACAGTACAAAAGTGCTAGGCACAAAAATACTGAGAACCTCTAAAATATTCTGAATTGTATCTGTTTAACTTCACTTTGTTGTTTATATCGTGTCACATGGTTTTAGTCTAACATTTTTCTCATTTATTATGTACACATTGTTTACCGTGAATCGTATGCTTACACAATAACACATTCGTTTTGAATCACACGATGGTCATTACTCCTGATATCAAACCTGATGGTGATCTCGCAAAGTCGTTAAATGGATGTTTGTTTTAATGATTCTTTTTGTCCTCTGAAATATATTACTTACCCAACTGTACGAAGCAAATCAACTTAGGATCATTATCTTGACTTTCTCGATACATAAGTGTGTTTTTAGAGACCATAATTCTATATAAAACGGTTAGAAATACATTTCCGTTTAAACACAATACCAGCAACGATTAAAGACAAATGAATTTTCAGAAGATTTATTTATGAGAAATAAAAGTTATTAGAATTATATTTCACCAATTCTTATCATTTATTTAATGAGGTAACAAAATACCTAGCCAGGAAATATATTATTTACCTCGTTCATAGTTGAAAAAAAAAATGCTCCAACTCTGTTTTTCTTTTTCAGCAGGTAATGAATAAGTTGTGAAAGTGTATCGAGTTTTTGCTAAAAGACGTAATGTATTTATTGTTTCTTATGTTGTTGTTATTCATACTTTAAGGTATGAGCAGTTGAGAAATATATAGAATTAAATCACAAATTAAACTCGTGTTTCAAGCATCTAGTTTAGATAATTAGTATAAATCTCCACATAATTTATTGACCGTTAATGTCTTGAGCTGGATGGGTTTTTTTTAGTTGAGGACAATAACTTGGAATTCTGGGTATTCCAGCTCAAATGGCATTAATTACGTTAATTACGTTCAAGTACATCTATTTCTGGTCACATGATTTTGTTTTATGCACACGCATTATGCATCTAGGAACTGTACTTGTTCACTAAACAATTTTTACATCAGAATAAGTCACAGTAACCGTAATTCTCAAAATTAATTAGTAAGGCTTGATGTCATAGAATATTTCAAACAGTCACACTTTGTTCGTCAAGGGTTAAAAAAATCGCCATTCTGATATTTCCGATTCTCGTTTAATGTGTTCGATAATTGTATTATTGGATGTAACATCTATGGTCTTCATTTATGAGTCTATTGTGGTGGTTCATGATTCATCATCTCCTTCAATATATGCTGAAATCTATATTATACACAATTAGCGAGCAAACTCCACGTTTTTTTTTTATTTATTTATATTAACTATATTTCTTATGCTTTCAGTTACTGTTTTTCTCTCTCTCTCTCTCACACACACACATACCATAAACAAATATGGTTTTTACCCGTTTATTGTGTATTTCTCATTACTTTCAAACAATGTTTTTAAATTTTAACTAGTTAACAACTACACCTACTCGTGCCTACTTTATAAAATACCATTCACACTTGTGTAGTCGTCTATCACTATTCTAGTTCTAGTTTGATAAATACATGTATTTTATGTTGTACTCGTTGTAGTTCTATCTGTATTTAACTCATAATAAACAATTTTTCATTTTAATTTAGTTTTTTGTCATTTTATTTCGAACTGGGGTGAGTGAGCTATTGTGAAAAACTTGTAGGGGTGAATAATATTGGAAAAGGTTGAGAAACACTGGACTAGAGGGTATGCAGCTGGTCAACACCACTCACTGCAACCTATTAGGCTACTTTTTTATGACGAATAAGTTATAATGACCCTATTTCTGAAAGGACGACGGGTTTCGATCCCACTACCCGAAGATAGTGAATGGAAGTTCTAAACGCCAAGCCCGTTTATATTGTTAAAAATAACTTGCTAAGAATTTCTATATTAATCTTTCAACTCGGTTGGTAGAACACTCGCTCGCCTCGCGTGTAAAAGGTCTGTGGTTTGATACCGAGTTTATAGATTAATATTTCAGTTCAGTTAGTATTACACTCGCCTGGCGTGTGAAAAATTTTGGGTTCGATATCAAGCCAAAGAAGTAGAAGAATAGGATTACTACAAAAAAGCTGGTGACAAACGTGTTGTCTTTCCACGACCATGAGATGAGGACTAGGGACAAGCTTTTTGTTAAAGGAGAAAAATGTAGTAGTTTGAACTGTTAAAAGTATCTTCCTAACAAATGTTAGAGTATTACCCCTTTAACTTAACTGTTAGGGCACTAGCCTTGAGCCGGGCCTATAGAATAGTGGGATTTGACAGTCATTTCTTATATCCACTCACGGCCCCAAAGGAGGGGTTTGTGATTTTTCTGATACGGGACGTGAGCCACGGGCATTCGGATTCACAGTCCACCATGCTAACTCTAAATCACATGCCTACCTTCAGTACAGACCCGGCATGGCCAGGTGGTTAAGGCATTCGACTCGCAATCTGAGGGTCGCGGGTTCGAATCCCTGTCACACCAAACATGCTCGCCCTTTCAGCCGT
>NW_013679078.1:1529-4762 GCF_000517525.1 Limulus polyphemus | reverse complement strand
TATTTTCGAAAATAGCCAACGTTAAATAGATACATATATATAGTTATAAAGTAAACAACAGACAAAAAAAAAAAAACATGCTGATGGAATAGGTGTGTATTTAAGTTTGAGCAATGCCTAGTGTACCATAGAACTATATTTTATAGTAACTACTGGAAGCTTCTCTTTCGAATTCTTGAGAACAGATATAAGTCCGCAAACATGCTGCTGTGCCACTGGAGGGTGGGTAAATATTCGAACTAGATAGTTATTAGTTATCTGTTTATGAATTTGTAATCTAAAACGTTTTGAAATGAACATGAAAGTAGCTAGAATTTAGATATCCGTCGATAGCTCGTGAGCAGAGAGAATTTAATCACATGTTTGTTGTTTATCTTGGCTTCGTCTGTTTTATTTAGTGTATTAATAGTAAGTTGTATTGGTTAGCCAAGTTACATAACGTACTATATGAAAGGATTACCCCAATATAATACGTGTTTGTTCTTTAAGTGCTTTGTGTTGTTTTATTTTTATTATTATACAAGTTCATTAAGTCTGCAGTTTGGCTGTCCCTAAAATATAATAAAAAGGCCATCATATTAGGTCGAATGCTTTTTTAAATGTCAAAATGAAGCTCGCCATGTTTGACATTTATATTGATCGACAAATATATTAGAAAGATTGACAATTGTTTTCTGATTGTCTAGGAACAATCACTATTGTTGACTCGTCTATTATATTGCTGGAATATTGTAAGGATCACCCACGTGATTGTGTTTTTGTTATCTAAATGTTTTAGAAGAACCTCCATCTTTATTGAGTGGATCGTTTTTAAATACGATAAATGATATCGATACTGACATCTGTATTACTCTCTAAGTGTGTTCCAAGAACTACCCACGTCCGATACAAGGGTTTGTCTTTAAATGTTTTAGAAGAACCTCCATCTTTAATGAGTGGATCATTTTTAAATACGATAAATGACTATCGATACTGACATCTGTATTACTCTCCAAGTGTATTCCAAGAGCTACCCACGTCCGATACAAGGGTTTGTTTTGAAAATATTATCACTTCTGACACGTAGAGTATCGTTAATTGTCCTGGAAAGAATATCTTGTATGACACGAGAAGGCGGTCTTGGGAGAATATTCTAATCTGGCACGTTCATTGTTATTTAAACGTTTTTGAATATTTAGCTCTAATAGGTGATTGTTTTTTGTCTTAAATGTGGCTGAATAGATCAGTCTCATAGGTGTGCTGTAATTTAAATCTATTGGAAGGAAAAACCTGTTCAAACCTCGATTGCATACATAATTGTTTGGAAAGTTCATTATATTTTATACGTGGCTTTTAGTTTTTAATGTCTTTTATTTGTGTTATTTTAATGACAGAAGATCAAAGTTCCTGATCAAAGACGTTTTGTTTGGACGTAACACATGTGTCGAGAACTTTATCGGTTTTCATGTAATTAATTTATTCTTTAACAGAAGTAGAAGGCTTAAATCAATTACTTAGTTCATTAACAACTAAATAATATGAACGCAAGTTATTCTGCGAAGCTCACCATTTCGATGCAGTAAAACGAGTATTACATACGACTCGATTTAAGCAAAAATATGGAAAAATATATTTATCTTTTTGATTGCCAGTTTGTTTTGATAGCTGTTCTTTTTGCTGTAATTTCTAGGTAATACTTTGAGGCATATTTGATAAACAACTTCACATACTACCAATATATCTAACTAATAGACGAGGAAGTAAAGCCATCAGATAATACCGCTGCAGCTGTGGCCTAATCCTAGAGTATTACATTCATTTAGACTTTGTTTACGTCGTCAGTTCCAAATGCTGTTTGTTCAGTAGTCTGTTAGAGTTTTTATTTCGCAATAAATGGGAAGCAAACGGTAACGAAACTTGTCAAGAAAGATCTCTTCAAACACAACAGTCTTATTAGAGTACTCAGACTTACAACTATAATTAAACCAACGATCTCACTAACTTAACTTTACAAGGACGAAGACTTGAACATGAGAGATTTTATTTGCTCGTTATTAAGCCCAAAGCTACACCGTGGGCTATCTGTTCTGTGCCCACCAAGAGTATCGAAACCCTATTTTTTAGCGGTGTGAGATCTCTCATTTACCGATGAGTCATTGGGGGTGCATGTTGGAAACATGTATTTATTTTTATTAAAAGTTTACTTGTTTTATATGTAAGTTTATTTGTTGATTTTCGCGCAAAGCTACTGTAGGGCTGTTTGCGCTAACCGCCCCATGTTAGACTAGAAGGTAGCTGGTCAACACCAAATTGCGAGTCGAGTGCCCTGACCACCAGACCATGTCAGGTCTTTATTGTTAGGCACAAAACTGTACAATGGCTATCGGTACTGATGCTCATTGCTGAACCACGTGAAGGGTTATGTAAAAAAGTCAAAGTATTTAAATTTATTCATTTGAGCTAGAAGACAATAGTATTTCTTCAAACTTAAAATATCTTAATTATTTTCATAATTCACTAAAAAGTAATAAGAATGAGTCAAATATCAACTTGAAAGGCATAAAAACCAACAAATGCATAAACAGTTTTGACTAAGCGCGGGTAAACCAACAGAATACCATAGCATGTTCAGCTGTCTCCAACATCTGATTTTTTTCAGAAAACAGCACTTATCTTTTTGATGGATAAAATACGTGCAAAACGCACATGAAACGTTAAATATTTAATAATGGGCAGTAAAGGCACTTTGCTTTATAGTTCTGATCTGTTTATACTTGTTTACCGTTTATTATAAACAGATTTTAATGTAAAATTGATCCTCGCTGCATATTAACATGATTTTCAGAAAAAAAAAAAACTTTGCAATATACGCTAAAGTTTGACGTATATCTAAAACTTTTATAATTTTTACATATATTAATACAAACTAACTTCCTTTAAGTAACTGTCGGTTTCTTTTGTAAAACACCACGTTAAGTCGTTCGTTGTATCATACCATGACTCCATTTTTTTTTAAATCAGCTGGTATTTAAATGAATGATAGTAATAAAAACGCTCCCCAGTGGCACAGCGGTATGTCTGTCGACTTGCAACGCTAGAAGCCGGGTTTCGATACCCTTGGTGGGCAGAGCACAGATAGCCCATTGTGTAGCTTTATGCTTAATTACAAACAACAGAAATAAAACTCAGTTTAGAATAGACGAAAAAAACAAATGAGCAATGATCATCTTTTTTAACCTATATATTTATTTAAA
>NW_013679078.1:0-669 GCF_000517525.1 Limulus polyphemus | reverse complement strand
AGCCTCAGATTGTGAGTCGAGCGCCTTAACCACCTGGCCATGCCGGGCCTTATCTCTTAGAAAGTAGAGTGAAACTAACAAGGAAATAAAAAACAAAAGCTAGAACAGAACTGCATGAAATATCAAATCTAAGAGACCTCAAAACGTTATTATTGAATAACGTGATAAAATGATGTAAGTGTCTTGAAGTTAGTGGGAAAAAATGGATGAAGGATGTCTTTTCAGCACTTAAAGTCCATAAAACTACAATTCGTGCAGAAACCATACATATTTTTTCGTATTAAAATGAACTATTTCACCAGTATGAACCAGTCTATTTTACTATATTTTCTCTTATTTTTTTGTACATACGATTTTTTTTACATATAATTTAATGAAACCAACGACCAACATCTCTTTTACTAATTTCTATTTACAGCCGTGGGGCGTGGCACGGCCCGGGAGTCAGTGTGGTCGTAGGCTCGAATCCAATCGTGGAACATGCCTGCCCTTTCGGCCATGAGGGTGTTATAATGTGACAATCAATAAAATATTCGTTGGTAAAGTGGGTGATGTTAGATAGCTGCTTTCCGCTCTAATTGTCCCCCGTTGGGACAGCTGTAAGTCTTTAGATTTACAACAGTAAAATCAGGGGATCGATTCCCCCTCGGTGGACACCGCCGATAGCAC
>NW_013679077.1:2510-8763 GCF_000517525.1 Limulus polyphemus | reverse complement strand
GACAAGACTGTAATCTATGGAGAAGGAAGACCCAACAAGACTGTAATCTATGGAGAAGGAAGACCAGACAAGACTGTAATCTATGGAGAAGGAAGACCTGACAAGACTGTAATGTATAGAGAAAGAAGACCAAAGTGGCTGACCCGCTACAAGAATGAGATTAAGGTCATCAGAAGAAAAAGATTAAATGTAACTATTACGAAACTGAAATACGATTTGGCTTTTTTTTATCATATACAAGTACGATTTCATTACAATATATAAAAACAATTAACTAACACACTTTGGTCAATGAAAGAAATACACCAATATAAAATTGCTCAGTAGAAAATATTAATGGAAAATTATTACATCTTAAAACTTCAAATATGTAGTTTAAAGCTGAATTATTAGTTCTATAAAACATGTGATACGCCCATTATAAAATTAAATTAGACAGTTAAAATTGTGTTGTTTTCAGCCACGTGTAATACGCAGACAATAATAAATGAGCATCACTTACCTGCTCTATCTGCTTCTAAGAGAAATGCATTCCCGTAGTCAAAAAAAAACATGCCGGCCCCAGACATCTTGTTAACTGCTTCAACATGTCTTCTCAAACTGTAGATTTTACCGATGGTGAAAACAAGAGAGCATGTTTTATAAGTTTAAACTTTTTATGACAGCATGAGAAACTGATCTTTTACATAACAAACAAATATCATACTGAGAGAGTTAAAGCAATTCTTTTAGACTTGACAACAAGATGTCTGAACAAAAATTATAGTAATTGTTTGAGTCGCGCCTCCTTTATGACTACAGTATTATTCTATTGGATGTCTACAGCTCATCTAAGATACACACCTGTCTAGAACATGTGATGCAAACTGTGGCAACTTTGGCTTTCTTATCCTTTATAAGTACTTATCACACACTGTGACCAACAACACTAACGTTATTATTATAAAACCACTCACTAGAGGATATGGTCAAGATTTAAGAAAGAGAAATATTAATTGAGAGTTTGAAACAAGCTGCAGGTTTTTGGTATTAAAGTAACTATCTGGCCAAATGTTCTCAGAAAATATTAATTGATGTAAGTAAGGACATGCAAATGTTATACTAAAGAGCATAGATCCATTTAGTCAGTTTTCTCATACTTTCCAAAAGATGTCTGAACAACAGTTATCATTGCAATAACTGAAGATTCTGTCAAAGTAAATATCAAAAGATGCAAAGGATGTCGAAGGCATAGCAACCTTAACATTACAAGATGTTGTCAAACTAAGCACTAAGAGATAAATTAATATTGTTTGTATGACAAATTAAGCTTTAACAGATGCAAAGGATGATATTCAATACAGGTAAAGGTGATGTACATACGTTACAAATATTTATGTTAGGTTTAAGTATTTTTATTAGTAATGTTTCCTTGTATTCAATACAGGTAAAGGTGACATACATACGTTACAAATATCTATGTTAGGTTTAAGTATTTTTATTAGTAATGTTTCCTTGTATTCAATAAGTATTTGTAATGTACGTCTCCTTTACCTTTAATAAAAATACTTAAACCTAACATAGTAATGTTTCCTTGTATTCAATAAAGGTAAAGGAGACGTACATACTGTTACGTCTCCGTTTGTTAATTAACTTCCCGTAACTTCGTTCCGACGAAACTTTAGCGACACAATTATTTACTTAATAAAACTGGTTTATTCTTTCCAAATATAACTCTGCGATACACTTAATCTCAATATTCGCACTAAAACAAACAGTATCACGAACGAACGAACTTCAACAATACCCTGTGACTGCAGTTCAATTACTCACTGTCTACACACACACATTACGTTACCTTTTTTATATACCAGCCTACCCTATCTAGTAAATACTAGAGCATTCGCCAAAGTACAGGATAATTCTAGAAAGTAGAGGGCGTGAGAATCACATGATCTCGATGAAGCAACAATACGTTACAAATATTTATGTTAGGTTTAAGTATTTTTATTAGTAATGTTTCCTTGTATTCAATAAAGGTAAAGAAGACGTACATACATTACAAATATTTATGTTAGGTTTAAGTATTTTTATTAGTAATGTTTCCTTGTATTCAATACAGGTCAAGGAGACGTACATACATTACAAATATTTATGTTAGGTTTAAGTATTTTTATTAGCAGTGTTTCCTTAAATTTCTTCAATATACATCATATTCTTTACTCAGTATACTTGTTTTCATAATTTATTTTATGTGTTCATTAAATTTTGTTGTTGTATTTCTAATAGTTTCAACTATACATATATAGATTCACAAGTTTCACGGATAATTTGAAAGATACATCTTTTTCTGTAGTCTTCATTATTGTAAGATGTGTTTAGTAAATGATTTATTTTTAGTCTAGGTTTTATTATTAACTTTGATTTGTTTCAATATCTACAAAGTGTTTTCCTTGAGTTTGTTCCATGTTCTTATAAGTTGTTTTCCCCTGTTTCCTAAGTTTGAAATAATTCCTAAGATTTCGTTATTTTATATGTTGTTGTTGAGTGTTATATTTTTTGTCTTGTTTCAGTGACTACTTAAACTTTAAAACAAGTTGATAATTCATCTATTTCTGTAGATGAACACAGGTGAAAAGCAATGTTTAGAAGCCTTTTAATGCACCTATCTTTGGACTGATGTTGTGTGCTGGTTACAGACTGATTTATCTTCCATTGTGTATGCATGCTTTTATAGGTTGGACATGTTTTGAGGTTGTTTAATATTCAAATTTAGAAAGTTTGCTACACAACGGGGCTTTTAGTGATGTTTATTCATAGGAATCCATTACTACTGTTTTTGATTTGTTTATCAAGTCTGACAACAGCTACGAGAGATAGGTTAGAGCTAAATGATGTGTAGGTAAAGACAACTGTATTTTTAAACAAACATAATTTTTTGGTATTCTACAATCTGTATTTTGTAACATGATATAAAAAATTAAAAAGTATTTTTATTACATTGTCACAACATTTATTGATTACAATTTTTTTGTGTTTAAAGAGTTATATGTCAAATAATTTTCAACAATTAAAGTTTGAAGTGCATTCTTCAAATTGATATTTCAACACTTATTTTACCTTTCTTGAACTAAAGTTTTGAATCGAAATGGATCATCATTCATAAGCTGCTGAGCTTCGTGAAATGTCAACTATGAAAATTGGAATAAAAACACAAAAACTGTTAAAAAAATATATGGATTTTTTGACACCTTTAAGAGTTAAACACAAAGATCTATTTTTCTAGCAATTCCTTTCTGTTTATATAACACTTTACTCCTTCATGAATCATAATCTATATACCAAATCTGATACATTGAGGAGAAAGATAATCTACAAACCACAGATCACCTAACCAGATACTATATGGATGCAATAGTAACATTAAAACACAATATTAAGATAATCAATCACAGTTTAAATTACATGATATAGGAATTTTCTTAACATAATATGTAAAAACATCAAACCAGTAATCCTAGTAGAGTGATAAAAAATTGTTACAACAGCGGAAGTCGCATGACGCTGGGAGCATGCGCGCTGGAGTTTCTAGAATTATCGGGGAACCCCGCGAATCTCCGAGTGTTTGCTAGACACCCTCTTTTTTAGTACATAAGCCTGGCAAAGAAAGCCAGCGACATAGGCAGATAGATCGAAGAGATAGATAGATAGATAATTGAGTCAAGCAAAGTAGGCACCATAAATAAAGTGTGTGAATCACTGTGATTTATAGTGTATGTTATAAAAGTTATTAAGTGTATTACAAAGTTTGTATCGAGAAAGAATAAACTAGTTTTATTTAAGAAAGGACTTGTATCACTTAAGTTCGTCGGAAAGAATTTATACCGGAAATTAACAAACGAGCAGAAACGTAACAATATTATACATGCACATATAACCTATTTAATAAATTATTATTATTATCACACTTCTATCCAAGATGGTTACAATAGTGATATTGCTCTAGTGGGTGGTATATACACTTAAAAATGTATATATATTTAAATATACAGGAAAACTCTGTACACACCTGGACAGGATAGTATCCCCCATTGAAGGGGTTGTGGCAAGATGTCTGGTCCGAACCCAAATCTACTAGCCTTTCTCCGTTAGTTTCGAACTCTTGCACCATTCTCTCCCTGTCAATTCAAACATGGGTTATGATATAATACACACAAGTATTAGTTTATATAAATCCTCTATAAATATTTGTATACATATTCTCTTGCAGTTTTCTTCTTTATAATATTTAAACATCTCCCTTTCTTATGTTACAAGGTCCATTGAAGGCAGTATAACTACTAACTTTGTAAAACTATTTATATGAGTTAGAAAACCTCAGAAGAAAGGTTGTCATCCACGAACTACATTGTTTGAATTTAACAAAAGTCTGTTAGAGTTAATTTGAGTCTCTGACTGGCTCAACAGTAAGTTCAAGGACTTACACCACTAAAAATCAGGTTTCAATACCCATGTCATGAGTCCCCAACTGGCTCAACAGTAATTCCAAGGACTTACACCACTAAAAATCAGGTTTCAATACCCATTTCATGAGTCCCCAACTGGCTCCAACAGTAAGTTCAAGGACTTACACCACTAAAAATCAGGTTTCAATACCCATGTCATGAGTCCCCAACTGGCTCAACAGTAATTCCAAGGACTTAGCTGGCTCAACAGTAATTCCAAGGACTTACACCACCAAAAATCAGGTTTCAATACCCATGTCATGAGTCCCCAGCTGGCTCAACAGTAATTCCAAGGACTTACACCACTAAAAATCAGGTTTCAATACCCATTATTTTTAGTGGTGTAAGTCCTTGGAATTCAGGTTTCAATACCAAAGTTGGGGACTCATGAACTGTTGAGCCATTTTTAGTGGTGTAAGTCCTTGGAATTCCCCATGTCAGGCAGAGCACAGATCATACGTTAATGGAGTTTCACTTTATCATTTCTTTGATTTTTAACAAAGTAACACTTTTACTATTTCCTATTCTGTAACTCTCTCAAACTTTACATTAGACCACTTACCACATGTCCACAACATTACCATGGTAACCAATGCTATTCTCCATTCACAACAGGCAAAATTTATTCCAAACTGACATTAGATCATTACAATATCAACTTCACTTACCACATGTCCACAACATTACCATGGTAACCAATGCTATTCTCCATTCACAACAGGCATAATTTATTCCAAATTGACATTAGATCATTACAATCTCAACTTCACTTACCACATGTCCACAACATTACCATGGTAACCAATGTTATTCTCCATTCACAACAGGCATAATTTATTCCAAATTGACATTAGATCATTACAATATCAACTTCACTTACCATACATCTACAACATTACCATGGTAACCAATGCTGACTATTTCTTTGTTCTGGCGTGCCAATCTATAAAATAACAATAAAGTTAATACATCACACACACATTTAAAACCACTGTGTAATCTCTTTCAGTATAGAGAAATATTTTTCTGTTATTCTTACAGTTTGAAACATCATTGGGTAGATCATGACGAGACAGAAGTATAAAAGGTTAGGTGTGGGATACCCATGTTTATCTATTAAACGTGCGAGTCTCTCATTCGTGCATGTTTTATAATTACCATAACCTGCTATCAAACCTAACGAACTCCACTCCAGCTTAAAATACTTAAACACATAATGTTTTACATGCAACCTCAATACATCGCAAAAATGTTATGGTAATAACTCTTCATGCACTACTCTGGCAAAAATAAACACGTCAACAAAAGTCACTGTTTATAATATTTTACTGTGTTAAGACGCATAGTTTTGTCATATCTGGCTAGTACAATCACACAGCAATTTAAGTTAATGAAAAAAAAGTTCCATATCACAATAACAGGCGTACAGGGAGAAATGGTGTAATTCATAGCAGAACCCGAATGTTTTACAACTTGGTGAAGTGTTGTGTGTGGTAGAGCTTGATTGTTAAGTAGTGTTGTGTGTGGTGGAACTTGATTGTTAAGTAGTGCTATGAGTGGTAGAACTTGATTGTTAAGTAGTATTGTGTGGTAGAACTTGATTGTTAAGTAGTGTGTGTGTGTGGTAGAGCTTGATTGTTAAGTAGTGTTGTGTGTGGTGGAACTTGATTGTTAAGTAGTGTTGTGTGTGGTAGAGCTTGATTGTTAAGTAGTGTTGTGTGTGGTAGAGCTTGATTGTTAAGTAGTGTTGTGTGTGGTAGAGCTTGATT
>NW_013679077.1:0-1652 GCF_000517525.1 Limulus polyphemus | reverse complement strand
CATGTGGTGTAAACTGTTTGTTTTGAGAAACACATGGTCCAAACTTATCACTAAGCACACCATGTGGTGTAAACTGTTTGTTTTGAGAAACACATGGTCCAAACTTATCATTTACCACAGCATGTGGTGTAAACTTTCCACTTATCCCAGCATGTGGTACATGTTACAGTAGTCTGAACCTCTGATTTCAGAGTAAATGTATTTCATGTTTCTTAGCAAGAAAACAACAAACTAATTATTGATGCAGAACAGTTTCTTTCAAAAATCTAAAAATAATGTAACATAAATAAATATATACAAGATCATATAAATCAACTGAAAGATAACTTTCTTGTGCAACTTGTGTCAGAAAAATTAATTGTAACTTATATAGTTTTCATTAATTAAAATGTTTAAAAGACCTAACAGGGAATGCATTAATGAATATCTTAATATTTTTTTTAAAAAAAGATAAAAGAAAAGAAGACTGTGAAGAAATATATGAAATAATTACCGAATCCTTCGAGTTAATTTATCAATGTCATCCTCAACTTCAACAACCCAGCCTTGCTTATATCGTTTTTCGAGAGCTTCGCGGCTCACCTAAGATGTAAAACATGTTATTACATTGGCAAACTAGATAATTCACTTGTCAAAACTTTCAACAATATTCTCTGCATTCTAAATCAAGGATAAAATTCATTATTAATAAAACTACAGAGAAAGTGCCATAGAAAGTGCCACCATAAGAATACTGTTATTTTGGGGAAATATTAGCAAAAAGAAGACAAGCAGAAGTTTCTAGAAGAATAATGTTACTTGTAAGAAATATTATTTGTGGAAAATGTTAAGAAACAAAAGACAAGGACAAGTTGCTAGAAGGATTTGTCCATTTGTTTGTTTCTGAACAAAGCCACATTGAGCTATCTTTTCTGTCCACTGAAGGGAATTGAACCCCAGATTTTAGGGATTGAAGTCTGTAAACTTACTGTTGTTCCACCATAGGATGCTAGAAAAATAATATTACGTGTGGAAAATAATAATAAAAAAACCAGTGAGACAAGAGAGAGAAGGTCCAAGAAAGATAATATGTGTGGAAAATAATAATAAAAAACCAAGTGAGACAAGAGAGAGAGAAGGTCCAAGAAAAATAATGTTATGTGTGGAAAATAATAATAAAAAAACCAGTGAGACAAGAGAGAGAGAAGGTCCAAGAAAGATAATGTTACGTGTGGAAAATAATAATAAAAAAACCAATGAGACAAGAGAGAGAAGGTCCAAGAAAGATAATGTTACGTGTGGAAAATAATATTAATACAAAAATCACTCGTACATATTAACAGTAACATGAACCATAAAGATGCTTACCTCACTTATCAGTGACAGATCTAGGGATCGGCTCTATGGGCGTGAGCCGTATATAAACCTTTCCCAACATAAAAATGTGGTTGACATGAGCGAATGAGCTCAACTGTGATACAAGAGAAATATAGGTACAATAAGTTGGTCAGTGATACGATAGATCACATTATAGGTACTATAAGTAGTTTAGTGATACAATAGATCACATTATAGGTACTATAAGTAGTTCAGTGATACGATAGATCACATTATAGGTACTATAAGTAGTTCAGTGATACGATAGATCACATTATAGGTACTATAAGTAGTTC
>NW_013679076.1:5077-8724 GCF_000517525.1 Limulus polyphemus | reverse complement strand
AACAGACACTACAATATTCAACATTCTACTTATCAGTACAACAGACACTACAATATTCAACATTCTACTTATCAGTACAACATTCAGCATTCTACGTACCAGTACATCAGACACTACAACATTCAACATTCTACTTATCAGTACAACAGACACTACAATATTCAACATTCTACTTATCAGTACAACAGACACTACAACATTCAACATTCTACTTATCAGTACAACAGACATTACAATATTCAACATTCTACTCACCAGTACAACAGACACTACAATATTGAACATTCTACTTATCAGTACAACAGACACTACAATATTCAACATTCTACTTATCAGTACAACAGACACTACAATATTCAACATTCTACTCATCAGTACAACAGACACTACAATATTCAACATTCTACTTATCAATATACAGATGTTCTTCGTCATCAAGTATTAATAAGTTACCAAATGGGGTTATATTGTCAGATAAACCTTCCAATTCTGGTACTAAATTTACCTGAGTGCTTTTCAAGAATTCATATTTCTGGAAGTCTTGCCTGAAAACAAACTTGTTCCTGTCTGATGTTTCACTATCCCAAGTGTTATACACATGTAATACCTCTTCATGATCTTCGAGGCTACGTTCTGTAAGGTAAAACAATGAACAATTTAACTAATCTAACAATAACACTCTATATAGAAAAATTATAGTGGTATCAATGAAGCACAATTTAAAAGATGGAGATGCAAAACGTAAACCAAAAACGCATTTGTATAGTTAGAAACTGACCAAAGACTGCTAACAAGTTATAGATACTTTTTTGATAAAAAGAGTTAGCACAAAGGGTCACTTATAAAGAGTAATAGAATTAAAATAGGACCCAAAACTCGAGCGCATTCGAATAGTTGACTATTCTTCATCAGGAGAACAAAGGAGAAAGCGCTCGAGTTTTGGGTCTTATCTTAAGTTATATATACTATATTCAAAAGCATTATATCAAAATATCTGATTCAAACAACCAGAACTGGCTATAAACCACGCTTAAGTGACTTATTTTTTAAGATATGATTGGCACAATTAAAACAATAGAATGATTCCTTAATTTGATTTTGACAGCTAGGAGTAAGGATAGCTAAAAAATACTGCTCATACACCACGTGAGCTGATATTTGACCACCCAAAGTCAATTTGAATTAAAAACCTTCAGATTCGTAACGTTACTGTTCAATATCCAAAACTTAAAACTATAAAACTCACTTATTATACTTTTACGACCATTTTTTTTATATTCGTTGTAAAATATATGTAGTATAATTTCTATACGCGATATTCTGTTTGTTTATAGTTAAACACATAGTTACACAATGGGTTATGTGTGATGTGCCATCCATAGGCATCGAAACTCGGTTTTTAGCATTGTAAGCCTTAGTGTGGTTTTTCTCAGAGTACTCCCGTTTTTTACCCACCGCGAAGTCTTTGACATTGGATCTATCATACACTCTTCAGCATCGAATCCACTTCCACTGATCCCAAAATCCCCCCCATTTTCCCCACGAAGTATCCTCCATATCCCTCTCACACCATGAGAGAAATTCATTAATTCCCGGGTCTTCAAACCACGATTATGATGATAAATAAAACTATACAATTAAACTTTTACTACAACTAACTACTTCGTAAAATTCCAATTTCAAATATAACTGAAAACCATTCTTAAAACAAAAAAACTCTGATTTTGTATTTTTTAACATAACAACGAAACTACCCCTATTTTTATTACAACGTCTTCAATATAAATCTAAATAACTCAACTCAGATCCTCAAACTTACACGAAAGGTTATTTGTGTAATTCAAAATTTATGAATATGATATGATTACTTTTTTTTTACTTCCAAATGAGAACATTTCTAATGCTTTACGAAAAAATTAAGCTTTATAATGAAATTAACAAGTTTGATCCAAAAATATTTTCCTATTAAGTTTATACTTATCATACAGGTGTTTTGAATATACTTAGTTTAGTTCTTGAAATTGATAAGGCATGTAAACTATATTAAAAAAAAACGTTCTTATAAAAATGATATGCACAAATGAGACGAAAGTAATGTCATTAATTAAACATGTGGCCACCTAACCAATCATGACCGTTAAAACTTTACCGCCATTACAACTTACCAATTTTCAAGCTATGCAGCTGTTCCACTATAGACCACGTATGAGATCGTGCGAGATTAAACTTTAGGGTTAATAAGTGACAAAGGTCAATGACTCTGAGGCCTTCTTCAACAATCATCTGCTGTTGGCTTCCATTTTCTAAGTGGAAAGTCATTGTCACCTAGTGACAAAAAAAAGTTTGGTATATTATTATAAAAACTAATATCTGCTACCAAATGATATTAAGCTCAAGCTTTGTATGGAAGACGAATTATATCTAGCTATCTATTTACGAAAACATTACATAATTTCATCGGTGGAAAAAATCGGCGAAGAATACAGAGCTAGCTAGCTCCCTAATAAGTGAATTGTACCTACGTCAACTCGAAATTACTGGCTCATTGTGAACCCTCGATAAGACATCAAGGAGTTTTTAGACTAGAAAGAAGACTTTGTATTGCTTGTAAGTTTGTGGAACCTTTGTATATAAATTACTGTGTGTAGTTGCTATTTGTAATAATTGTTATTGTAAATTATGTTGTTGTTTGTATATTAAAACATATTTGTGTTAAAAAAGAAAAATGTGTGTATCAATCTTGTTGGCAAATATCATAAATTGGAGATATATCGGCATATATTTAATCACTAAATTTAAAGTATCAGTTAACTCAGTTTCAGACCTTTCGAAATTGGAATACTAATAATATAAAAAACATTAATAAGAATTTTAAGGCAGATATCATCGTTTCCCAAATTTTAGTAACAATGACCCAGTACATTGTCATAAGAAATGTGTGGCGGAAACATAATAAAGGAGTTAAACACGGTTTGTTGTGAATTTTTAAATCCTAGCTTCCTTGTACACATAATTCAACAGCTTTATTTAATGTTTAATTATGTCACAAGGCACTAACGGAAGAACTATTTTCTTTCGGTAAGAGTATTTATACTATACTGACTGACAGGACTTACCGTAATAAGTCCAATGAAGTAGTTTTCACACGTTTTTTGAACCTAATATCCTTGCAGTATAAGGCATATCAGATTTGTTATATATTTTACATGGGCAACCACTGCAATATGAAACTAAGGGAAAATGTTCATTCTCATAAGTTAAGGTTGTTTTCAGCACTATTTCGTACAATAAGGCCCCAACAAAGTGGTTTATTAAGTGTTCTACAGAGTGAAACGTCCCAATAGCAACATTTTCTAACAACGTTGTTTATGTAGGTGTCGTATCGAGTGAAACTCCATAACAGCAACACAAAATATTTTCTAACAACGCGGTTCCGAGATGTGGTCTATTAAGTGTTCTACAGAGTGAAACTCCACAACAGGAACACAAAACATTTTCTAACAACGTTGTTTATGTAGGTGTCGTATCGAGGGAAACTCCATAACAGCAACACAAAACATTTTCTAACAACGTTGTTTATGTAGGTGTCGTATCGAGGGAAACTCCATAACAGCAACACAAAACATTTTCTAACAACGTTGTTTATG
>NW_013679076.1:3479-4487 GCF_000517525.1 Limulus polyphemus | reverse complement strand
GAAACGTCACAACAGGAACACAAAACATTTCCTAATCATGTGTTTCCGAGATGTGGTCTATTAAGTGTTCTACAGAGTGAAACGTCACAACAGGAACACAAAACATTTCCTAATCATGTGTTTCCGAGATGTGGTCTATTAAGTGTTCTACAGAGTGAAACGTCACAACAGGAACACAAAACATTTCCTAATCATGTGTTTCCGGGATGTGGTTTATTAAGTGTTCTACAGAGTGAAACGTCACAACAGGAACACAAAACATTTCCTAATCATGTGTTTCCGGGATGTGGTTTATTAAGTGTTCTACAGAACTAGGCTTTAGTTTTTATCACAGTGTAATATTAATACTTACAACTCCAGAATCACTGTCAGATGCTTCCTCTAATTTCTTCAGCTTCTTTGTTAGCGTCGAACAGAAAATTGTAGGCCGAACCTGTTTCTGATTCAGGCAAGATGCTATAAGAGAATCCTTCATCATCCTGGCCTTTATTACACCTTCAAAAAACAAAACAATAACCGTTCTCATCATCATGGGTTACATAAAAACTGCTTGTGACCACATAGTTTGTAACAATATAAAGTATCCACTAGCTACACTACAAATGAAACGTATACTGTAATTAATAACGTTGTATAGTTAGTTAGCTGAAGAAAACGTGAGCTTAATGTAGGTGAGACTTCGCAGTTTTTGAGAGGCAGAATAAATGGTTACAGGCCCTCTAAAAAATACTCAAGTTTCCCCTATTAATCCTTTAACTCACAAGGGCAGATTTTTAAAGATTTTCGTATACAGCCACGCGAAAATGTAAATTCTTTACCCGCTACATCAATATGAAAAAAGGATATTGGATGAAAACACAACGTTATTAGGCTTAACGACAGAGTCAAAAATGAACGTAGTGTTTCTCAAGGCTGTCAATGTTTTCAAACAATCCGTGTTTTTCTGAATCGCTTTCACGTCGTCAAACAGCGCTAAAGCATAGGATACTGTTACGTCTCCGTTTGTTA
>NW_013679076.1:0-3250 GCF_000517525.1 Limulus polyphemus | reverse complement strand
TCTTATATATATACTAGACTACCCTATATTCCCGACTATTCCCGAAGGTTCGAGAGAAGTGGCGTGACGTTAGTCACATGACCTCGCTCACGCAACAATACTTTATTACGAACGTGACAGAAGTTTATCAACAAAGGGTCTCAAAAGTTTGTTACGTTACCTTGCGAAGTCTGTCGGTTAACAAACTTGCTTTTGTTCAAACATTACATAAACACACGTGTCATAAAGTTTGATAAAGAATGTATACTAGCTACTTGTCATCACTTAAACCTAAAATAACTACTAATGAGCATAATGATAAGGCTTACCTCACAGTTCCATTTACAGACATGAGGATAGAACTACTTAACTTTAGAATCAGTAACACTTCTATACAACAATCTTTGTGTAACACTTGCAAATTTAAGTACCAAACTATTAGCTATTCTTGCAAGTCGGCCTTTGGCAGTAATATCTTTGATTATAATACAGTGCTAGATAACATAACCACTGAAGGGTTACACAACATTGTATCTTCAAGATGTTAATGTAGTTCATTCATTCCCTCCATCAAACACGTGCTCATCATAACCTTGATATCAAAACTAACGAAGATTTACGACTACTAATGAGTAAAGATCCAAAATTCCGATAATGTCCAAATATTAACTGAAAATGCACCACAAAAAGGCTTAGTACATTACTCAGTAATTTTTTTTCATAACTGCAGTAACAAGAAAAAAGAAATTATATGTAATCATATTTAGAAACTCGGTAAATAAAATTAATATCATAATCAATAAACGCATAATACAATTAATGAAATTCACTATTAAGAACTATGAACTGGAAAGAAATTATTACGCCTTTAGTGTTAATCCATTCATAATGCGTGCGCATCTTTTAAATGACGTAATCTAGCAAAAAACCTCATAGTAACGAAGTGGTTCATTATATAACATCTAATATATAGAAAAGCCGGCGTGTTTTGGTAACAATGTGTTGCAACAATGGCCTTTATATCATGTTGTTTAGCAATAAAAGTATAGCCTAATATTGTTGTTAAAAGGCTGAAAGTATAAAATGACATGTATAAGCCACAAAATTGAAAACTCTTGTTTTCTAGCTTAGAGGCTCCGTTAATTAAAGAGGTTTGTTTTTTATTATTTGTTTTTATCATTATTTAAATTTAAAATCGAAGAACAAGTCAGAAGGAATGTTACCTTATAAACAGGCCACATCCTGTAAAGGAACAACAAAAGTATATCGGTTCTATTTTAATGTTAAAATAGGTTCAGAATACACACACTAACAGAGTCCTCTAGAATAAATCAACCAAATAACCCGAGAGAAACCGAGTACTTTCGCTAGTTCATAATATACCACCGGCAATTCCACTAAATGTAGAAGGAACTTATTTAGTTACTATAGCAATAGATATTGTTACGTCTCCGTTTGTTAATTGATTTTCTGTAACTTCGTTCCGACGAAACTTTAGCGACACAAGTCCTTACTTAATAAAACTGGTTTATTCTTTCTGAATATAACTTTACCGATACACTTATTTTCAACAGTCGCTCTATAATAAACGTTTTAACGACGAACGTTAACTTCAACAATACTTTCTGACTGCAGTTCAATTACTCACTACCTACACACATTATTCCGTCACGTTGCCACCCTCTTATATATATACCAGACTACCCTATATCTAGTAAATTCTATGGCATTCACGAAGGAACGGGATATTTCTAGAAAATATGTGGCGTGACACTAGTCAAGTGACCTCGCTGACGCAACAATACGTTTGATTTCAGAAATCTCTACGCTAATTTTCCTTTAGGTACAATATGGAAAAAAAAAGTCTTTTATCGACAGTTTCACGATCGTTTGATGATTCGGGTAATTTATTACTAGGTATCAGTAAACACAAAACTTTATATAACAATGTCAATCAAAACAATTACCAATGTTTCGTATTAAAATAATTCTAGCGGACAATGTACTTTTTATTTGAAATACATTTGTGCAATTTGGCCAACATGTCGTCCAATAGATAAAAGGAATTCCAATGACAGGTAACTCCAGTTCGCAAGTTGAAGATCTGTATTTACGATGCTTAGAATTTCCATACGTTTCAACCGTATTGAGAAACACTAATGAAGCTAGGTTTTCTAGACACAATCGTAGAAATGTATCCACCAAAGATTGGTCTAGAAAAAAAAAACATCTTCCACATATCACAATGTTTACTGCTGGATTTAGACAACATCATTAATCTAGCCTTCATGTTTAAAATTTTCAATAGAACGAACACCTTGAACTTTGGAGTTTAAACTTTCCATTTCCAAACAAGTGATGTTTGTTTGTTTATTTGTGGGATTTCGCGCAAAGCTACTCCAGGGCTATCTGCGATGGTCTTCTCTAATTTTGAAGTGATAGACAAGAGGGAAGGCAGCTAGCTAACAACACCCACCGCCTATTATTGAGCTACCCTTTACCAACGAATAGTGGGACCGACCGTCCCATTATAAAGTTCCCACGTCTAAAAGGGCGAGCACATTCGGAGACGAGATTCGAACTCGTGACCCACATATTGCCAGACGAGTGCCCTAAACACCAGGCCTAACAGTTATATCACAATGTTTACTGCTCTCGGCTTATTAGATACAATATAATGTGTTCATCATTGCAAGACTTTGTGGATAGAGCTTGTAATCTCATTGTTCATAATCGAGGTTCATAACCTTGCATTTTAAACACAAAATACGTTCAATTCTGTGGGAATCAAACAATGTTCTCGCTAAAGATTAGAAGTATTACACAGCATCAATTCTGTGGGAATCAAACAATGTTCTTGTTAAAGATTAGATGTATTACACATTATCAGTTCTGTGGGAATCCAACAATGTTCTTGCTAAAGATTACATGTATTACACGTCATCAGTTCTGTGGGAATCAAACAATGTTCTTGTTAAAGATTAGATGTATTACACATCATCAGTTCTGTGGGAATCAAACAATGTTCTTGCTAAAGATTAGATGTATTACACGTCATCAGTTCTGTGGGAATCAAACAATGTTCTTGTTAAAGATTAGATGTATTACACATCATCAGTTCTGTGGGAATCAAACAATGTTCTTGTTAAAGATTAGATGTATTACATATCATCAGTTCTGTGGGAATCAAACAATGTTCTTGTTAAAGATTAGATGTATTACATATCATCAGTTCTGTGGGAATCAAACAATGTTCTTGTTAAAGATTAGA
>NW_013679075.1:8612-12796 GCF_000517525.1 Limulus polyphemus | reverse complement strand
CTTCTTGTATGAGGGGATGGGGATACCTTTTAAAACTTGATAAAGAAAATATCATTTTGCTGTTTTTGACATTATTCCTTGAAAATATCTCTGTATTTAACATTTTATGCAAATGAATTTCTATGGTGGTATTTAAACTTTAAATAAACGCGATGTTCACCAAGTGTAGTTGATTTTCATGAATTGTTCCAATTAGATTATCAGACTTTCGTCATCTACAACGCACAGATATTTAGTTAAATATATGTTTATATGAGGGTATGATATTCTCGACCATAACAGATATATGTAAATATTCAAAGAACTACCAAGTTCGAAACATCGCAACTTTTTATTTATTTTTTTGATACCACACTATAGAGAGAGATCATGTTAATTTTATAATATTAGTTGTAATAGCATATTTTCATTAATACTAGGGATTTTTTTGCGACTGGTTCTGAAACTGCATGATATAATATAACCTGAAACTAAAAGCTTGAAAGTTTCTCCTTCGCTGTTGTTTTCGACCATTGCCTGAACTTATATTTATATTATTATTCTGAAAAGTTTAAGATATCAAGTTTTAGTTTTTTTATGCGCTGATGAAGCTGTGCCTGATAATAAGAACGGAAATTATCAACTTGAACTGTACTTTCTGCACTCGTAGGTTAACAGCCGGGTCAAAGTTCAAGTGTAGCAGTTCATAATTTTGATTTCCTGACCAGAGAGAGAGATAGTGCAACCAAACTGTAATAACTGCTACCATAAGGGCTTGTGCGTCCCATAGGACCGAATAACGGAGTGCAATTTTGTAGCTTATACGTTAAATTATCAAATAATTCGTTATCGAAGTTGTTCACATTCATCTGCATGTTAGTTCCCTGTAACTCAAGATGGCCTTTCAAGATATTCTCAGTTTATTCAATATGAAAGCTACATTCAATAAAAGGCGTGCTTTATCACCACAGCTCTCCTGTTCTAGGAAAAAGATTTCGAATTAGATCGTTAAAATCTCTAAATTGTTCTGTTTACAGTTATACACGTATGTCATTAGGTTACATACAGTTCGTATACAGTGATCATACACGTTCTTATCTTACAGCTTTTAAAACATGTTCTAAATACTCGATGACGAGGAACCCACTTTGAGACTAATAATGGTTGGAGACGGCTTGAATGGGTAATGAAGAGTACCTGATGATGACAAAACCTTGTCGAAACGTTTTACATTTGCTATTTTGTTAAACTTATATTAAAGTTTTTCTTCATTACACAAAGATTTTTTAACCCGTTGTGGACACTCATATGACGTCTCAGTATAGCTCTTCAGCAAAAGCTTCGTGTTGCAAATATAACCTTTTTGTGTAAGTTTTTCGTGTGGGAATGCAAAGCAGCTTTTTTAAAAAAGTGTTCTCCACAACATTCTAGAATCTTCGAACTGTGCTCACGCATTGATGAACAGTGGTGTTTCATATTGTTTTTTTCTGTACGTTCCATAGGTACAGAAAACAGAGAAGTATTGCGTCTTTCGACGTGTCAATCCTTTTTCACTCGCACAGTTGTTCTCCATATTAAATTGTTAATTCCTGTTAAAACAAAAAAGAAACATTCACATTATCTATGTAGATTATAACAATTTACACTTTTAATGTTTATCAGTTCGTTCCAAAAACGGCTTTAGAAGCATATTAATTCTATGATTATTTAGGTAAAACATGATGGTCATCTTTCGTTATTCGTGCTATTCCTGATGAAGACATTATAAATTTTTGTACAAAGGGCGCTAGGGATCTATTACGCTCTTAACTATATGCCTTTTAGTATGCTTAGGACACATTTATAAACATTAATAAGTAACATATTCCATGAAATACATATTAAACACATGAAATGTTTTTCTTACGTTAAAATAATTCAGGAGCTTTCTGTGAATATTGCTGTCGCAAGCTTAACACTTTACTTGTCTATCCGTTTTCAACTTTTTCAAACGAAAGATACAAACAAAATGAACAGAAATTAGCACTGCTGATCAGCTTTATACTTCAGGATTATCCAACTGTGAAAAAGATTGAATCCGCTGAAACGCTAAAGGTCACAGAAGTTGAAGTTAACGATGGAATTGCCTTTTGCAGAGGTCAAACAAAATGATTGGCCAACGGGCGAATGAAGGAAGAAAGGAAACTGGTCACCAGGCATTTTCGGTGTGCACGTGCTTCAAGTGATGTAACAAACAACCTCTTGAAACCAGTAGACAAGAATGTCACAGGTAGCCAATAAGAACAACTGCGGGAGTGTGATCGTTCATCACACTGGAAGCAATATGGGTTGTTCATTTGTTACCCGAAATACACAAACTTCTGAATTTGGTGTTTTAAGTCACGCATTGTTAATGTTTGAGTCAATCTTATATATATGATTGTCTTCAGATAATCTAATATACAATTTTATACTTTAAACCGTTTATGGAAACTTACAATATCAGGTTATACTTTTGTTGCGAGGAGCATCGAAAACCAGCACGGGTCCCCATTGAAACATCGCCTGGCTCCCTTTCTCTCTCAAGGAATTAATAAACGAGGAAATATCACAGCAGCAGCTCACAGTATAAGTGTAGAAACGTTAATAATCTAATACACAATTTTATACTTTAAGTCATTTATGGAGAATTTACAACTAAACATATTCTAAATTATATCATATTTTTTAAGTTATTTATCGGTCTGACTGTTAATTCCTGGTTCTCGTTCAGTTGGTTGAAAAATATTTTATGCACTATGGGGTTATTACTAAAAGGTTAATCAATATTATCTTCTAATCAATGCAAGTTCTCTACATTAATTATATTTGCCAATAACTTCTGTAAAATAAAAAGAATAATTGAAATTGCTGGAACAGTAGTTATCTATGTTATGGTTTAGAGAGAAAGTTTTTGGTAGGATTACCCTGGAGTTGGAACAAAGGAATCGAATTGGGCATTTAGTAGACTTAGAAAATATATTAATAAAATCGAAATTATAATTATAACTTTCTTGATCAACAATAAAAATTTCAGTTATAAACGAAATGAAGTATTTAAATTTTCCCTAGAAACTGTATCATAAGAAAATTATGGATACATCACAGTATAGAAAGAAATTGTCGCGTAGTGTATTATGGACAACAAGTAATCATTTTCGAAAGTATTGGTCGTATAAATTATTATCAATGTAAGTATAATGTAATTTCATAATATTAACCTAATAATCCGGTATGAGGCGTTATATACCTTGATAATTGTTATTTTGAAAATGGCCAATTGAGCGACAAATACTATACGACACAAGTATTACTTTATATCTGTTGATTCATGGTATCCCATTTTCAGTACAACTATCTAATAGTGATGGAGATTAGATCAGCTAAACTTCTATAGGCCATGGAGGTTGAAGAGTGTGATCGAGTTTTTTGTCAGCAGGGGTGAAATAATTGTTTGTTTGTAATTAAGCACAAACCTACACGATGGGCTATCTGTGCTTTGCCCACCACGGGTATCGAAACTCGAATATTAGCGTTGTAAGTCCGCAGACATACCGCTGTGCTACTGGGGGACAGGAGGGATATAAATAATTAGCCAAACGGTGAATAAAAGGCCCGAAAAATACTTAACAAAAATAATCACAAGGGATCGAAAGGAAGGATTACATATTTTATTAAGGAGAAGAAAAATTCAAAATTAATTTACAAGCTATCCGTTGAATAGTTAATCGTGATGACATAGTGATATTTTATTCAAATACTTAACGTATTTTAGGCCACTAGTGATGAGAAAGGAATTTACATCAAACCATGCAAATCTTGAATTAATATTTCATTATTTTTTTGCTATAATTTTTAACATAATTTTAAACATTTGGTATGACTATTGAATTTGACATTTATGCATTGTTAACTTAGTATATGGACATAAGACTAAACTAAATCTCCTAAACTTGCTGAAACTTGTGAAATGATATTGGTATGTTCATTGTAGAATACCTTAAAAATGAAATAATGCATTCTAATAATTAGACGATTCGTCTGTTTTTTTCATTTATGACATAATGCATTTAGGATAAGTTTATTATGAAAAAAAATATATATTAATTAATTTCTAACTTTTCTAGTCCTGACATATAATGGTTGAATAGCCTTTTGTCTTATTTTTTCAATGATAATAATATTAT
>NW_013679075.1:0-7907 GCF_000517525.1 Limulus polyphemus | reverse complement strand
TGTGCTCTGCCAGTCACGGTATTCCACCCCGAATTGTATCGTCGTAAGGTAAGGTTACCTGCGATTCACCGAGGAGCGCAAATATTATCAAAGTTTTCATTCGAACATTTTTTTTTTTTTCATTTACAGGGCATATTTGTACTCACCTTTAACTTATGCCTAATATACCTCATTTTGAAAGACAAACAAATGAATAATCATTAATTGAAAGGTTTTTCTTTAGCCTAACTACATGTACAGCCAGGCTAGGATCATCCATATAAAGATGTGATGTATAGAAAAAATTAAATTATGCGGAATACCTTTATTTGTTGCACATCGTGATATCTCTGCTTGTCATTCGAAATTTAAAAGTGATATACACTAAACAGAAGGCAGCTAACGAACACCACCCACCCACACCTCTTGGGCTACTGTATTTGAATAGGTGAATGGAACGTCACACTACAACACCCCCACATCTAAAGGACGACACATTTGATGATGTAATTTAAACTAACAGATTGCAATTCAAGTATCCTTATCACGAAGAGGTTTCAGCAACGAAAATAAGTCAAACGAAGTATTTCAATATTCGTTGTTAACTTTTAATTTTATAAGAAAGAATTTGCAAAACAAAGAAGCCGTTGGAAATTACTAACAATATGTTTTAAACACAGACTTCTCTTTCTAAAAACATCAACTAATACAATTTTTATCTTATTAACTTTCCAGCTTTCCTTTGTTTTACACATGATGCACATTGGTAAGAATGTAACTTTTAATCTCAGAATTGGTTTTACCGTCTATATTGTATAATCAACTTACACGAATAGAGATAGTTTGCAGATGTAGCAGAACGCTAAAACTTTGCTTAATGTGAAAAAGAATATTTATATACAAGTGTTTAATTGTTAGATCATAGACAGCATGTTTGAAAGTTTGGAAGAAAGTAAAAAAAAATAACGAAAATTTTAAGTAAATAAGACGAAATCAAGACTGTCATAACGTCTAAATACCTTTCATTAATTCATATTTACACATTTGTAAAGAATGTTTAATAAAATAGTACTTTATATAATATGAGTTTGTTTGTTTTATTCTTTTTGAATGCTGAACTTTATAAGTCTTTAGTACACATCTTCAAAAACAAAATCTTATGTATAAGATAAACTATTCTTAGTATATGGAACTATTATAGAAATAGCCCTTCTGCTAGTCAAACCTTTAGCCGTATGTGGCTCAAACGTACACTGTTCCCTAGACAAGAGGTCATTTGTAGAGGTGACCAGTAACCAAGGCCTAGATTAGAAGCATTTGTAGTCTAGAAGGAATTGGTAACAATTCTGAGAATATGTAACATTTGAGATCAAGAATTATACAGTAGATGCATACTTTTTGGTAAAACCAGCAAGAGATTGACAAAGTGTGAGATAATGTGTACAAGACGGCATATTGAACCTCTATGACAATTACGTCCTGCTGTTTGAAGCTGACACAGTGGAGTACAAGCATGAAAGTATTTGAACAGTGAAGCCCCAAATAGTTTGCATGAGCAGTTTAATCCCTTCTCCAATTACCCTGCTGTGACAACTTTCCTGATCTCTACTTACTACAATATTTGTCTTCACCCTCTAATTTCAAATCCTTTAGATTTGTAATACTCGTCACCATTAAGTAATCCTGAAACATGATACAGATGGAAACAATCATTCCTGCAAAAATAGTTCCATTCGAAGACCACTTGGCTCAGAAACAGATAAGCCTAAGTGAGATTTTTTCGATTGGACACCCAAGGACCACAAAGTTTTATATATATAATTTTGAATTGATATCTGTAATTGAATAAACACTGTTTTCACAGCAAATTTCAATATGACAATTAAAATAAATATTATATAAACAAATGACATTTATATACTTAATAAAACTGAAATTAGTAACATATATAATATGTCTAACAATTTTGATTATAAAAGTAAAACTATTTCTAGATATTCCAACACCTTTATATAGAAATAATTTCAAGTGATGAAGACTGGTTCGCTTAAATTGTAACAATTAATTTCTCTTTTACTGAGATTTTTACCTTTTTTTCTTTATATATTCAGGATTTGTCACCCTATAGCTGAATTTGCTTTTTATAATTTTTGTTTTGCAACCTACTGACTACCACGTATAACACTTAACTTCTATTTAAAGTTTTAGACATTTCAATATGACAATTAAAAATAATATCAAATAAACAAATGACATTTATATACTTAATAACATTGAAATTAGTAGCACATACAATATATTTAACAATTTTGATCATTTTGTTTTGCACCCTACTGACTGCCATGTATAACACTTAACTTCTATTTAAAGTATTAGATATAGAACTGATATAATGGATAGGAAGAAAGAATAACAATTAAATTATACATCAGTTAATTATATGTCAATTTTAAATACATGACTGATATAAACATACCGCGAATGATTAATTTTGGGCAGATAATATCATACATGATTTTTATGTATTTTAAATCATTTATGGGCAACTTAGAATTAAATTGGTCAGAATACTTGAGAATAGGAACAAAGGAATTCAAAGAGAAATTGGGAAGAAATTGAAAATATTAATGAAAACCAATTAAACTAAAAAAATGTACTTTCCAGACGAAAGAATGTATTAAATGTTGGACAAATCAACATCTAGAAAATGAAAGAAATACTAAGTCCAACTTTTAGATTCTTTAAGACCAAATCTATATAAAATATAGAAGGCTTGTTCTTAGTTTCATGCAATTTTCACGGTAAGAATAATAAAATTAAGGACCATAATAGTCCGTCTGTACGGAAAGGGAACTCTAGAGAAAGAAATTGTTGTGTTCCTGTTAGAGGAAAACAAAAAATCGCTTTGAAAAGTATTGTTTGTAAAAATTATCATCAGTTGTATTATGATGTAATTTCACAAAATGTACTGTTCATGGACCACACTACTCCGGTATATGGCGTTATATACCATGATATTTGTTATTTTAACATTTATCAAAATGGTCATATAAAGAACTGTAACAGATTCTGTACACTACAAATGTTACGTTATAGCTGTTGATTCCTGGTGACTCATTTTCTCTATAACTATCCAATGATGACAAAGGTTAGGTTAACTAAATTCTAAAGGTTACGGAGGTTAGAAAGTGATTGAGTTTTTGTCAGCAGGGATATACCATGTAGTAAATAATTAGCCAAAGGGTGAATATAGGAAGAAAAGAAAGTGGTCGCCGTGGAGACTTAAACGTGTATGTGCTTCATGAAATGGTTTAAAAATGTCAAACCAGGACATAATTTGTTAAATTAAAGTTTCCTGCTTTTATTTCTCAACAAAATATTGCTCAATAAAAACTGGATTCTGTTAGCTTCATGGTTACTAACTCATATATAACAAACATGTCGCTAGTGTTTCTATCTGATATTTATTGTATATGCTCATTTCATATGTGAATTTATGCATTTGGTGTTATTTCTGGCTAACTTACAACAGCAAAATGAAAATCATATTGGCCAGCTGTAAAGTAGTTATTCAGAGAAAAATATAAAAGTTATTTTAGTTAACTAATAGGTATCCTTAAGTGCTAATGCTAATCCAACTGTCCCTACTTGAAAACTAAAGAGAGAAAAGTGGAATTCCTTTAAGAAATCGGAAAAAAGTGTATAGGAAAATGAAATGATTTTTTGATAGTTCCAAAATATTGGAAACATCCACCCCTAAACGAAATCTTCAAAAATTGATTATTCAATTTGTTGTGTATCACGGACTCAGACTTTTATCCTCTGGTGTTAGTTTAAGGCAAGTCAAGTAGCATAAAAGGAATACTTATTTAAAAAGAGTAAAATAGAAATTAAGATAGCACCTTTAACTTATCTTATAACAAGTGCCCCCCAGTAGCACAGCGGTATGTCTACGGACTTACAACGCTAGGATCCGGGTTTCGATACCCGTGGTGGGCAGAGCACAGATAGCCCAAGAGCTACAAACAAAATGAACATAAATTCTTACTGCTGGTCAGCTTTATACTTCAAGATTATCCAATGGTGACACAGATTACATCCGCTAAAATTATAAAGGTCAAAAAGGTTGCAGTAAGTGATCGAGTTTCTTTTAGCAGAGGTCAAACAAATGATTGGCTAAAGGGTGGATAAGAGAAGAAAGGAAACTGGTCACGATGACGTGTTCGGCGTGTACGTGCTTCAAGAAGTGATGTAACAACCAAACCCTTCAAACCAGTGGACATGACTGTCATAGGTAGTTAACATGAACGTCTTCGAAACTATAATATTTCGTCACAGTGGTTTATTGATTTGTTAACCTGAAATTTCCACATTCTCTTTGCTGCATAATGAAGAATTAATTCGTTTCTTAAAACAAACGTCAGAAAAGTCAGCTTAGAACGATAACCAGTTACTTCTTCTACTGGTTACTTCGAAAAACTGGGTGCTTCCTGTTAAACTGACAATTCTCTCCTTTCTGAGTCAATAAGCCAGTCTGAGAACTTTAAACACTGTATACACACACTTATATTCTTGTGGGTTTTAAATCGTGTATTATTAATTTTGTAAATGTCAGTCTTATACACTACAAACGTGACTGACATAAACATACTTCTAGAAATTATGTGTTTCATTGTCGTCAGATCATCTAATATATGATTTTATACATTTTGAAACATTTATGGGCAACACACAACTAAACACATTCTAAATTATTTAATATTCTCTGAGTTAGTTATCATTCTCATTTGTAACTTCGTGGTTCGCGTACCGTTGGTCCAAAGATACGCTATGGGGTTTGTGTTTGCGCTAAGCGATTGATCAATATTAAATTATAATCATAGTAAGTTCGTTACATGAATCCTACTTACCAATAATATTTGTAAAAGAAAACAATAGATAAAAAAGCTTGAGGAGTAAATTATTGTTTGGTGGGAAAGATACTGGACTGAGTACCTGAGAGTTAGGAACAATGGGAAGTTTAATAAACTCAGAAAATAAATTAGTCAAATTAAAACTTATTGGATATATACAATTTAAGTTTCTCATTAACAATAAAAGATATAACTTTCTGACGAAACGAAGTATTAACATTTCTTTTTAGCCGAGGCATAGCGACTCATAGAATGGCTCAGAGTTTGTATGTTTTGTTTTTTCAAGTACAAATGTTTAACAAATAGCTTCGTTCATTTTGTGCGCCAGCAATCCCAAGCATGGGGCGCGCATATCCCCAAATGAATTATATTACTCATCAGGATCTTTACGAGCTTACCCTCAAATTGAATTTGTTTAGGCAGGATTAGAGTGAATTAATCTATGAGACCTTCCCGTGTTCAAATACTTTAATCGAAAGGGTTTGACCTTCTGAGTCCAAAACTGTGAGTAGATCGGTCAGAAGATGTAGCTAATAAAAAGGGAAAAAAAAAGGTCTCATAGGTTAATATACTATAATGCTGCCTAAAAATTATTTCAAGTGGCGTGGTTATTGACAAAAGTTTGGACCCATCACAATCTAGAAAATGAAAGAAATATTGAATTATACGTTTACTTTTTAAGATCAAATCTATATTGTTAGTTTATTCTTAGTTTCATACAATTTTCACCACGAGATTAATAAAACCAGGGAATATTGATATTACATCTGTACTGAAAGGGATACGAGAACTATAAAGAAATAAATTGTCGTGTATTTGTAATTATATTGGAAAGTACTGATTTTAAAAATTATTACCAATGTAGTTATGATGAAATTTCACAATATCTACCATATATTAGACCCACATTACACCGGCATAATTATTTTTAAATCAAACTAACTGCCAGAAATACATAAATGATATTGGTGCACCAAGACCATGCAGAAAGAGGCTTGCAAAAGATCCTACCCCAGCCATGGTAAGCAAGTGGAACATCCTGTAACAATTGAGACTTCATTGACACAATGGTTAGTGGGAAAAGCCGTTCATTTGCCTTGGTCAACAATATGGAGAATAATAAAGAAAGATCTTCCATCTGGGATAGACACATAAGTCACGTATACACACGTTTCTGTGTTCTTACCTAATCAACCATCACGTAGTTCAAGCAGCTTTAGAATGCAACGAGTATTTATAAAGGCTTATAAGTAGCCCTAGGATATCTAAAATGTTAGTGATCGAGAACCTTTCGAAGCAATTAGAAACAAGGCTATTTTATGTATATTAGAATCAATGAAGCATTGAGTTATTTTTTCAGTTGGTAAAGAGTCAATAACTTACTGAAATATTTGGATCAGTGTTAGTTATTATGTATACTCAGTTACTCGATCTACAAGCCGCGAAATTTTACAAGTAACTTTATTTGTATGTTAATCAAAGTATCATTAGTGACTAAATCTCTGTTGAATGTGAAAGTGAAAACGTTATTTGTTAACTTAGGGCTGCCTACAAGTACAACTGTATACAAGTGATAGTGGTTTGTAGGTTAAGAATTAAACAAATCGTTACATGGACTAGACTTCCTGTTATTTTCACCAATAATTTAAAAGAACACAGCAGAGAAAGAACAATCTAACAACAATTTGATGTAAATCAGGAAAAACATAAGCTAAATGAATATGAAAATAGGCTGGTTAATTACCAATTAATATTACTTATTCAGTTACCAAATAGCTGTAGTATATTTTCCTTTTATCCTTTCGATACCTTTACAATGTTTGATAACAAAACTGTTCCCCTTGCTAATTCAGGGACGGCTAGCGCAGATAGCCCTCGTGTAGCTTTGCGCGAAATTCAAAAACCAAATTTATTTTATATAACATAAAAACATAATTATTTTTATCTTACAATAGGCTAAATCAATGACTTTTTTATTTATCGAATATGAGATGTTAGTAAGTAAATACGTAAAATATTTTAAGTTATTAGTGATGAATATAGGTCTTTATATGATACCTTGAAATTCGATCATTGTAAGAGATTACCGTAATTTTTTGGTTTGCTCTCCAAAGCGACATTACTGGGACGTACATTCAGCAAAACTAGTTTACTACAAAAGGATTAGCGGATAGTTTGTTTTAGAGAAAAACCACATTAGTCTATCTTCTGTGTCCACGGCGGAGAATCGAATCCTACAAGTCCATTGAAAAATTATGAATATTTTATTGGAACAGTATAGTCACGTGTTATTCAAATACATAGCATATTTTAGGTTACTGGTGATGAGTTGTAGATTTACTGTTATGTTAAACTTATAATAATGCTTGGAGACGGCTTGAATGGGTAATGAAAAAAGCTTTAATAAAGTTTAACATAACAGTGTTAAACTTATAATAATGCTTGGAGACGGCTTAAATGGGGAAGGAAGAAAACTTTAATATAAGATGAACATAACAGCAAATGTACAACTTTGTGGACTGTATTCTCTCAATTAAAGATTTTTCGGAGAAAAAAATCATAATATTTTTTGTCAATTTTCTGTTGCTTCCTTTAAACATACGAAAGCAAACAGACAAATGATGAAACATTTAATAACTTATTATACATCAAATTCAATAACGAGGAACCCACTTTGAGATTAATAATGCTTAGAGACGGCTTGAATAGGTAATGAAGAAAAACTTTAATATAAGTTGAACATAACAGCAAATGTACAACGTTGTTATGTTAAACTAAAATTTTTCTTCATTACCCATTCAAGATGTCTCCAGAACTTGACACGTATTTGTTTGACAGACATAGAACTGGAAGAAACTGTTTCTAAAAATATTTCATAATACCTGTGTCTTTAAGTATCAGTAATTGAAGCTATAAAATTGAAAGTGGACATATTTAACGAGCTTACTTATCTAACGAAGATTTGTTGAAGGTCTGAGTAGCCCAGAAACATAACTTTCGGGTAAACAAGAAGAG
>NW_013679074.1:5045-9341 GCF_000517525.1 Limulus polyphemus | reverse complement strand
CTAGATGGCAAGACTACAGCTCATTGCAGTCACCTCCAACAAACTAATTTATTTTATTTACGTGTAGACCCTTGTTAGTAACTTTTTTTAACAAAAAAGAGTTTCCATGATAACCATCATATCACCTAAATTTACTGTAGGTATCCAAGATAAATATTCTGTTATCGAAGCTTGACTCAAACACAAAAAATGATGGTTTATTTTTGTATTTTTTGTTAACTTATTTTTCACACTTAAGCACGATTACTGCTACCAGTAGTATTAATAATTCCTAACCCTAGTGCCAACCACACGTTTTTTTTTGTACTTAACCCAAGGGTATAATATTTATATGGGTAATTATACTATGTTTAATTAGCTCATTGATGCCACTTGTATGTGACCCGCAGGTGTGTCACACGGTCCGTAACTAAACGAACGTGTTAATGTACATTTACCAAAGATAGGTGTTGACATACTTTTCACAACAAAAAACTAATATACTGCCAGAACGACAGTATTAAGTTGAAATCAAACATTTTGTTTTCCATATCTCTGACATCATATCCAAAGATATGTCCCATCAAAGTGGGGCAGCGGTAATTCTAAGGATAGACAAAACTAAAATCCGAGGTTCGATTCCTGTTTGGTGTACACAGCAGATAGCCCAATGTGGCTTTTGTTTAACACAAACAACCCCACACTTTTCAATAAATGTAATTAATAATTATCTTTCAAGTAATATTTGAACAAATCTTCAATAAACAATTTTTATATTTTAAATTACATCACGGACAGTTTATTCAACGTATCTTCATCCATGCTCCCCGCCCCTACTCCCCATTCTCCCCAAAATGCCCCCCCCCCCAGTGGCACAGCGGTATGTCTACGGACTTACAACGCTAGAAACCGGGTTTCGATACCCGTAGTGGGCAGAGCACAGATAGCCCATTGTGTAGCTTTGTGCTTAATTACAAACAAACAAACAAGCAAACAATCCCCCAAAAATAATTATAATAGAACATTCTATAAACAAATTATAAGTTGGGTGTTTATGATTTTTACAATAATTATATGGTTTTTAAAAGGAATTATTAACCCTATTTTATGGTTTATTTTACATGGGAATACTTGTACTTTATTTTATCGTGTATTTCCACGATAAATTTTCCGATTCCTTTAAAATAGCTTCACTCCAAACGTCTTCTGCCTTTTTCAGAAGTGTGTTATCTGTATTTCTTAATGGAATGTTATCAAATTGTGTTACACGGTTCCTATTTGACTTGTATTTTTTTCCACTAAGGTAGAAACAATAGAGCTTTAATACAGTGAAACGTTTCTCAGACTCTATCAAAGTTAAAACAATGACGCTTTCATATTTCTTATTCCAGCATTAATTCAGGCTGCATTATAAGCAATCTTAATATTATCATTATTAAAAAAAAACGAAGAAAGGATTAACAATAAGTAACTTCCGTCGTTTCTTGTTCAATTTTACTATAAAACTGTTTCCAACTCTTTCGAAACGCACCAAACATGCTCGCCCTTTCAGCCGTGGGGACGTTATAATTTGACGATCAATTACACCATTCGTTGGTAAAAGAGTAGCCCAAGAGTTGGTGGTGGGTGGTGATGACTAACTGTCTTCCCTCTAGTCTTACACTGCTAAATTAGGGACGGCTAGCACAGATAGCCCCCGTGTAGCTTTGCGCGAAGTTCAAAACAAACAAACAAATGATGAAAAGTGTCTATGTGTCTTTAAAGTCCATGTCGCTACGTCAAGTCATGCTGTATCTAACGACCGTACATATTGCAACATAGTTTCTATTTCGTTTCAATAGCCCAAAAACACAAAATTCATAAGCACTGCATACGGCGAATTGACCGGTATGTCTTCATATGGAATAGTAAAAAATGTCCGTTTCATTCCTCATTTGAACTGATATGTCGTCTAAACAGTTTGTGAAAACGTGTCGCTTTTTTTCCAGATGGAGATCTTTCTTGCTTATTTTGCGTACTGTTGTCTGAGCACGTGGGCGACTTATTCCACTGCACTTTAGATTCTCACGTATTACAATACATTGCACTTTTATTACCACGGCTGGGGTGCGACTTGTTGCAGGTATCTTTCTTGATGGTCTTGGCACCCCACGTTGATCCATACTCTTTTTTTTTCAGTGTGGTTAATTAAGCTCTTCCGTGAATTGTCCGAAATAACTCAGGCGCCCTCAACGTTTCAAAAATATTTACCTGCGTTAATTAAAATAAATAATTCATATGTTATCATGTATTACAATCAGTGCTCGCTAGATGGCACTGGAAAAGCTACCTGATCTTTGTCATTGGTACATATTTTTTATCTGTATTATGTTTGTAATGACGATTTTTAATCTTTGTTGAATGTTTCTGCCACTTTATTTATTTGACAGATTTTTATTGTTTCCACGGCTTGTCTTTGCAGGTTTACTCACCAGGGTTTTTTTAATAACGTCGAAATAATGAATTATTAATGGCTTATTACGGAATATATTTACTCAGACCTTCCGGATCATGATGACTCTCATATGTTCTTTAATGACATAGAAATAACGAATTATTAATGGCTTCCTACAAATAATTGAATCTATTGAGTTAGGCCTTTTGGTACACGATGAATCTCGTGGCCAACAGAAGCACCATTCAGTAACAATATGATTTTTTTTGCCCCCAAATAAACGTTCTATTGGTGAACTTCCATCTTAACTTGAATATTTGGATGGTTTTTGTTGTTGTTTCTTTTATCTTTATGACATGCCTGTTGGCTTATTTGTTTTTCATCTATCAGCTTTGGAACACGTACAATTTACTCACACAGGTACGTTTGAACTTTGCCCATTCTCATGATAAGGGACTGATCGTCGCTGGAAGCTGTTTTCTAAACAAACATTTTATACCTGTTAAAGAAACATAAAACCAGATTGTTTCAGACATGAAAACCACGAGGAGGTCCACGGATATTTTATACATTCTCACTCTTTGTCACGCGCTTCTTGCCGAACGGCTATTGAGAAACGAAAGTCGAATTAACGGTGAGTACTGTAGTTGTTTTCATTCGTTTCAACATTAGACACGTCAGCTAAGGTGTTGAGCAACAAGCTTGATATAAAGTAATAAAATAGCTGAACTCTTTGTTGTAAGTGTAGTTCTGTTTTCCTGTCGTAATTTTGAAATATCTATAAGTTTGTGTGTGTGTGTGACAATTTTTTGTAAACAGCTTCAGTTTTATATGTTTTAACTGGTGTTGAGGTTGAAGAATTCCAAATAACCGATGGTATGGTTAGGTACAAGGTATACCTGATGATTTAAGGACCTTTGGTGACTTGATGGTTAGCGTTCCGGCTGGGGAGCTGAGATTCCGTCTTTCGTATCCTGTTTCCACCTGGATTAAAATTAAAATAAATTACGCTGTCGCACTTTTCCTGTGCTTGCTTTCTAAGAGTGGGGGTCAAATACCATTATTTTCAACCACTTACCTTATGTTTTACTGTACAACGCTTCTTGTTTCAACCACTTACATTAGGTTTAACTGTACAATGCTTCTTGTTTCAACCACTTACATTAGGTTTAACTGTACAACGCTTCTTGTTTCAACCACTAATATTAGGTTTAACTGTACAACGCCGCTTGTTTCACCCATCAGGGGCTTGGCATAGCCAAGTGGTTAGGGCGCTCGACTCGCAATCTTCGGGTTCGAATCCCCGTCACACTAAACATGCTCGTCCTTTCAGCCGTGGGGGCGTTATAATGTGACAGTCAATCCCACTATTCGTTGGTAAAGAATAGCCCAAGAGTTGGCGGTGGGTGGTGATGACTAGCTGCCTTCCCTCTAGTCTTACACTGCTAAATTAGGGACGGCTAGCACAGATAGCCCTCGTGTAGCTTTGCGCGAAATCCACAACAAGCAAACAAACAATCATCCATCAGCATAACGTTTAATGCTTCAAACCCCTGTTTTAAATTTTGTAACTTTTCAAAGTCAGACAGAAAACCATGAGATATAAACAAACGCAGATTAACTAAATACCGAAGGCTTAGAAAAGGCGTGTCTTGAATCAATTTCCAGGTGACGTAAGCATGTTTGATATATGTGAGGTAGTGGTTTAAGTGTGATTGTGTCACCTGTTTGTGACGTAAGCATGTTTGATATATGTGAGGTAGAGGTGTAAATGTGATTGTGTCACCTGTTTGTAACGCAAGCATGTTTGATATATGTGAGGTAGTGGCGTAAATGTGATTGTGTCACCTGTTTGTAACGCAAGCATGTTTGATATATGTGAG
>NW_013679074.1:1907-4228 GCF_000517525.1 Limulus polyphemus | reverse complement strand
TGATTATAGATATGGACAAGTTACTTGTAGAAATGTCTGATTATAGTTATGGACAAGTTACTTGTAGAAGATGTGTGATTATAGTTATGGACAAGTTACTTGTAGAAGATGTGTGATTATACATATGAACAAGTTACTTGTAGAAAATGTCTGATTATAGTTATGGACAAGTTACTTGTAGAAATGTGTGATTATAGTTATGGACAAGTTACTTGTAGAAGATGTGTGATTATACATATGAACAAGTTACTTGTAGAAGATGTGTGATTATAGATATGGACAAGTTACTTGTAGAAGATGTGTGATTATAGATATGAACAAGTTACTTGTAGAAGGTGTGTGATCATAGATATGGACAAGTTACTTGTAAAAGATGTGTGATTATAGTATGGACAAGTTACTTGTAGAAGATGTGTGATTATAGATATGGACAAGTTACTTGTAGAAGATGTGTGATTATAGATATGGACAAGTTACTTGTAGAAGATGTGTGATTATAGATATGGACAAGTTACTTGTAGAAGATGTGTGATTATAGATATGAACAAGTTACTTGTAGAAGATGTGTGATTATAGATATGACCCACTTTGGTCTCGTTTTTCTTTTCTTTTTTTTTAAGGAGAATTTTAAAATAGTCCTAGAGATATATCAACTGTTTAAATAGTCATAGAGATATCTATACCAGAACTGATTTATATTATTATTTTTAGATCACACGCTTGTTCAACAATCGGGTTGCAGAATTTCTGAGAGAACAACTTTGGCAGAGTTCAACATGGAACAAGTAAACTATTATATCTTTTGAAGACTATTACTTATATATTTTGGTTTCTATTTTAGTTATTTATGTTTAACATTTAAAATTTCGAAGATATATAAAGCTATAAGCCACAAAATATCTTTGGAATATTAGACCTTAAATGTTCATTAACTACTACAGTATCTCGACCCTAAGTGTTCATTAACTGCTACAGAATCTCGACACTAAATGTTCATTAACTGCTACATAATCTCGACACTAAATGTTCATTAACTGCTACATAATCTCGGCTTTAAATGTTCATTAACTGCTACATAATCTTGACCCTAAATGTTCATTAACTGCTACATAATCTCGACACTAAATGTTCATTAACTGCTACATAATCTCGACCCTAAATGTTCATTAACTGCTACATAATCTCGACACTAAATGTTCATTAACTGCTACATAATCTCGATCCTAAATGTTCATTAACTGCTACAGAATCTCGACACTAAATGTTCATTAACTGCTACAGAATCTCGACACTAAATGTTCATTAACTGCTACATAATCTCGACCCTAAATGTTCATTAACTGCTACATAATCTCGACCCTAAATGTTCATTAACTGCTGCATAATCTCGACACTAAATGTTCATTAACTGCTACAGAATCTCGATCCTAAATGTTCATTAACTACTACAGAATCTCGACCCTAAATGTTCATTAACTGCTACAGAATCTCGACACTAAATGTTCATTAACTGCTACAGAATCTCAACACTAAATGTTCATTAACTGCTACATAATCTCGGCTTTAAATGTTCATTAACTGCTACAAAATATCGGCCCTAAATGTTCATTAACTGCTACATAATCTTGACCCTAAATGTTCATTAACTGCTACAGAATCTCGATCCTAAATGTTCATTAACTGCTACAGAATATCTTTAATGGATCATAAGTTAACTAGAGAATTTCTGATTTATAGTTACTTTTTTATGGTTTTAAAGTAAAACGTTCTCTTAATTCTTTTCTGTACGCTAGTAATGTTAGTGTTTTAAATCATTTTGTCTTAACTTCGAACTTTATGATTTTAATATGTTTATTTCACCACTAGTTTTTGGGTGATTGGTATGAACTCTTCAAAACCAAATCAGGATTTGTAAGTTTGCAGTCTGGGTTATGGCGGCTAGAAGTAAATGAAAATAAGAAACTAATCTTTACCTACGTCGCAAAAGCCGAGTAAGTATCAGTTCAAAGTAAGTTATGTATTTAGATAGTATCGAATGCTTTTAAAACCAGTGAGTTTCGTATTATCGCTAGAAGTGAGTGTTTCATTTGAATTGCTGTTTTCAGCACTGGAACAGCTGTAGCAAAACAGAAGAAAGGCATTCTCTCAAAAAACCGGCTCTAAATTAAAATCATTACTAAACAAAAATTATTTAGAATCACACAATATCAACGTCATTTACAAAATAACATGCAATAACTGCCTAGAACTCTACATCCGAGAAACAGAAAGAAAATTGTAAACCAGATTCACAGAACACAATAAAAAACCGTCTCATGTTT
>NW_013679074.1:0-1293 GCF_000517525.1 Limulus polyphemus | reverse complement strand
TGTCGAAAGGTTATACATTTACTGTTATGTTAAACTTATATCAAAGTTTTTCTTCATTACCCATTAAAGCCGTCTCCAACAATTATTATATCTCTTCTAAGTATGTTTGTTTGTAATTAAGCACAAAGCTACACAATGGGCTATCTGTGCTCTGCCCAGCACGGGTATCGAAACCCGGATTCTAGCGATTTAAGTCCGCAGACATACCGCTGTGCCACTGGGGGCCTCTTCTAAGTCTTGCGACAGTATCCTGTCATGTGACCTCTTTGTTCCATACTGTATATATCCGTGTCAGTGTAAATTACATGTACCTGATGATGACAAAAACCTTGTCGAAACGTTGTACATTTGCTGTTATGTTAAACTTATATCCAAGTTTTTCTTCATTACTCATTAAAGCCGTCTCCAACAATTATTAGTCTCCAGCAATTGTTTGTTTCTTTCGCCAAATTATCGACTTGGATTTTCAACTTGGAGCCAGGCATTTTTACCAGGCATTCTCTTCGTGTGTTAAAACATACCTAACAAAACGAAAGAAGCTTCAAAACGTGTTTATCTATTAGAGTAAAAAACCATAAGTAAAAAATGTTTTAATCATTGTTTACAATAGGCTTATCATAAAAGTGAAAGCAAACACACCAAAAAGTAAATTATTACATTTTTTATTCTCCAATCACCAGCTGTTTGCAGCGCCCCCATACTTCAAACCTTGACTTGGAGTGGACAATGTTTCATGGTGACGTGTTATTGACAGTCCCAGTGAGACCATAGGTTGTTTGTTTGGTTTATCGCAATGGCAGCTCTGCTGACAAGATGTTAAATATTTGCTTTAGTAAAATCAAAGCTACACAACTGTTTCATTAGCTAAATACCAAGTCAGACAACTACTGGCTGTCTAGACATTTTTTTAAAGTTAAATTCATATTAACAGCGTGGTTTGTTGTTTATATCTCAATTCGGAAATATTTATATGTGTATGTTGTTAAATTTAATTAAATTTAAACAATTCCTTCTTGTTTGTTTACATTCCAGCTGTTTATTGCTTCAAGCTAAACAATAATTTACTTTCTTGTTAACTTGTAAGTTAGGTAGCTGTAACTCCTGTGGTTACATAACAGTAGACAACTGTTTTTTGTTTGTATTAAACTCTAGCTAGACAACTGTTTTTGTTTTTATTAAACTCTTGCTAGACAACTGTTTTTGTTTTTATTAAACTCTTGCTAGACAACTGTTTTTGTTTTTATTAAACTCTTGCTAGACAACTGTTTTTGTTTTTATTAAACTCTAGCTAGA
>NW_013679073.1:4920-8860 GCF_000517525.1 Limulus polyphemus | reverse complement strand
CATAGAGAAGTAGGGTCCATAATGTTTTACATGCAGGAGGGCCCATAGTGGTTTACATAGAGAAGTAGGGCCCATAATGGTTTACATGCAGGAGGGCCCATAGTGGTTTACATAGAGAAGTAGGGCCCATAATGGTTTACATGCAGGAGGTCCCATAGTGGTTTACACAGAGAAGTATGGCCCATAATGGATAACATGCAGGAGGACCCATAGTGGTTTACATAGAGAAGTATGGCCCATAATGGATTGCATGCAGGAGGTCCTATAGTGGTTTACATAGAGAAGTAGGGCCCATAATGGTTTACATGCAGGAGGGCCTATAGTGGTTTACATAGAGAAGTAGAGCCCATAATGGATTACATGCAGGAGGGCCCATAGTGGTTTACATAGAGAAGTATGGCCCATAATGGATTACATGCAGGAGGTCCTATAATGGTTTACATAGAGAAGTATGGCCCATAATGGATTACATGCAGGAGGTCCCATAGTGGTTTACATAGAGAAGTAGAGCCCATAATGGTTTACATGCAGGAGGTCCCATAATGGTTTACATGCATTGTGTACTCCCAATCTACTGTATTCCATATGTACTCCCAATGTTCCATGAACATTACATAATCCCAATCTACTGTATTCCCAAACTACTGTATTCAGTAAGCAGTATTTAATTCCTAATATAATGTATTCCACAAACGGACTTTATTTCCAATGTAGTACATTTCATAAACAGCCTGTATTACATAAGTAGTATGTACTTCCAACCTAGTGTATTCCATAAACATTGTGTACTTCCAACCTAGTGTATTCCATAAGCACTTATGAGACACAAACAACAAATCCTAAAGACAGTCACATAAAATATACCGAATAGTTTGATAAAAACGTTTCCTTATCAACTTTCGGTACGAACGTTTTCACGAGCAAGTTGGCCCGGCATAGCCAGGTTGTTAAGGTACTCGACTCGTAATGTGCGGGTCACGGGTTCGAATCCCCATCCCACCAAACATGCTCGCCCTTTCAGCCGTGGGCGCGATATAATATGACGGTCAATCCCACTATTCGTTGGTAAAAAAGTAGCCCAAAAGTTGGCGGTGGGTGGTGATGATTAGCTGCCTTCCCTTTAGTCTTACACTGCTAAATTAGGGACGGCTAGCGCAGGTAGCCCTCGTGTAGCTTTGCGCGAAATTCCAAAACAAACAAGAACAAGTTTGAACTGCGCAATAATTGACTAATAATATTAACAACATCAAATCACGAAAACTAACACAAAAACAAGTAAGAAACACATTTTGTGTTGGAGAATAAGGAAGTTCTGGTGATCATTTGGGAATGATATGTGCGAACTTGTCTCCCACGCTTTAGATATTATGTTTCTGAACTGCACGCACGCGCATGCTTTTGTAAAATATCTCTAGAACTTAAGGCACTTATCTTTTTTTGTGCTGGTAGCAGCTTACAAGTGTTCTCACGGTGAGAAGTAATGTAACTACCTAATGCGTCACCTGGATCCAGTTATTACAGGTGATCAACATAAGTTCATGAAGGACACGATGTTATGTGTTTATCCGAATGGCGAGTCTCGACTGTAAGTTGCCAAAGATTGAGGAGATTTAGTTATCATGAATGTCTCAAAGATTCTTGGAAAAAAAGATATTTCTTTTCGTGTATCAACGTGGATAATAACCACGATATTTTAGTTGAGCCTAGGAGCAATAACAACAAGAACAAATCAGACGATAACGACTATAAGGTATAGTTAACAATACTCTGGAAAAATCGATACAATGTCTGGACCCTGTACTCGAAATAAAAGAATCTCACTTGGAAAACAAATATGTTGTTTTGATTAATTTCGCGCATAGCTACATGAGGGCTCTCTACACTTGCCGTACCCAATTTTTTGAAATGATAGGGAACGCAACTAGTCATCACCAACCACTGCCAACTCGTGGACTAGTGTAATTGAATAGTGGTATATGACCATTACGCTTATAACGCATCAACTAACTCAAATTGCGGAAAATGATTGTTTTTTTCTTTACTGTAATGGGGTTCGAACCTTGGATCAGCAGTCTGCCACGTTACCCACTGGGACTGTATAACAATGGATCAAGTGAGATTTAGAATTTGTTCTATCTCAGTGTAATTGTCCATACATTATTTAATTACCACCAAGTTGAATTTGATGGATTTTTTTTATGCAACGTTTGAGCTTTTCAGCATTGTGGAGCAGAAGGCCTAAGCTGGCAAAGCAAGGAAACACAATCGCTTAACAAATATGATAGAAATTAGTTAGGCCTATAGTAGCTTAATAAATGTAAAAGAAATATTTAGGGCTGAAAATATGATAAAATTAGATGGGCCTAACAAATATTATAGAAATTATTTGGGTTTATGTTAGCGTAACAAATATGATATAAATTAATTAGGCTATAGTAGCTTAAAAAATATGATAGGAATTATTTAGGCCTATACAAGCCTAATTATATGATACAAGGTAGTTAGGCCTATACAAGCCTAAAAATATGATACAAGGTAGTTAGGCCTATACAAGCCTAAAAATATGATACAAGGTAGTTAGGCCTATACAAGCCTAAAAATATGATACAAGGTAGTTAGGCCTATACAAGCCTAAAAATATGATACAAGGTAGTTAGGCCTATACGAGCTTAAAAATATGATACAAGGTAGTTAGGCCTATATTATTCTAACAGAAAATGATATAAATTATTTATCTTTATTGAGTTTACACTTTTTTCGGCTGCTTAAGTGTCCATACCTCCTCATCAAGTAGTGCTTATATATAACATTTCAAGTAGTTTTTTAGCTACCATACGTTTAGCTCAGCCTTTATATTCTGGTACTGAACTGGATTGTGGCGGACAAAAAGAAATATTCTGAACGTCTCAGTCGAGTCTAAAGAGAAGGAAAGAAATAGAAAAGCAGTTGGAGTCAGACGTGAATGTGATAAAATTTATGCAACTTTGTGTACGTTTGTGCTCGTTGTGTCAGGAACATTTAGTGAGTAATTAATATAAGAATTGTGTATACAAACCTGGTTAATTTCTTGATCCCATTATCGCACCTGCATGACTGTAGTACGTTTATTAGTCTACCGTACGTGCACAAAACTAGTTATTGTATTATAGCATACCATACGTACATAAAACTAGTTAATGTATTAAAGTATTTGTTTTATAACAAATAGTGAACAAAAGTTGGCGGGGGGGGGGGCGAAATTGGGGTGGTCCTTGAAGGCTCTTGTTTATTGCTGTTACATTGAAAATAGTTTTATTCGTCTAAGATTTGTTTTTTTCCAAGTGTATAGGGTCACCAGTGGCGCTGCTGTTCGTGTCTTATTTATTGTGTATGAAAATATACTGTCTTACATCACCCACCATATCATCGGTTGTTTCCATAGGATGGAGAACCTTCAGGACTTCGAAACAACTGCCAGTCGAGTTAACGGCTACCCTGACAATTACACTGCTGTTTTCTTGATCGCTAAACGTTTCGTAAGAAAATGGAAAATCTTTCACACGAAATTACCTTAGTTTTTTTCCTAATCCGTCAAACATACGGACATTAATAACACGGATACAAATAACGTTCTTACTCAAGTCAGAAACCTTGACGACGACCCTATGAATAATCCTAATTCAAAGATTTTTCACTGACAGAAAGATTTAAAGAAATATATTTTATTCTACCTTTAAACTCTGCAATAAATAGAAATGATGATTGGCCCCCTATAAAACTAATCTCGCCGACAGAGCACTGGCCGAAAGTTAGTACAACTTGTCAAGAAAGAGTACCGGTGTAGTTTATCATATAGTTCATGTTCTTGTATATGTCTGGATTTTATTATGAAAAACATAATAAAGGTGGTCATTTCAATACAGCTACTGTTGTATTGTATAATTTTCGTGTCGCACCTGGA
>NW_013679073.1:0-3971 GCF_000517525.1 Limulus polyphemus | reverse complement strand
CATTCGTAGGTGATGAACATTGTTTGGTAAATGTGTTTTGTCGATATTGTTGCGGCAGCGAGTCACATGACTACTGTGACGCCACGTTTCTAGAACTATCCTGTACCTTGGCGAATGCTCTAGTATTTACTAGATATAGGGTAGTCGGGTATATAAAAGAGGGTGACAACGTGACAGGGTAATGTGTGTGAGAGTAATTGAACTGCAGTCAGAAGTATTGTTGACGTTCGTTATAGAGCGATTGTTGACAATAAGTGTATCGTAAAGTTGTATTCGGAAAGAATAAACCAGTTTTATTAAGTAAAGACTTGTGTCGCTAAAGTTTCGTCGGAACGAAGTTACGGAAAGTTAATTAACAAACGGAAACGTAACAATACTTTAGAACTTAGAAGCAGGATTAATAACATTTTGAATATTAAATACCGAACAGTACACTCTTGCAACACAAGCTAACAACAACAACTACAGAAAATGAAAGACCGTTATTTCTAAAATAGTCGTGATTTTATTTTTTAAGTGATATTATCTATCTATGACACAAGCTGAATAACCAAAAATTAAAGCTTTTCTTTTCTATCTAATATTCTGATAAGATTGGACCTGATTTCTGGAAAATTCATCATCGTGGAACCCACTGTCTAAGCTCAGCACTCGCCTTAGGTTTTCTTTCAAACCTGTTTCAGGAATTGTCATTAAAGTCTGGGCTCTCTCTCTTTTCGACTGACGTTCAGATGCCCTCTTCCAATCATCTCCCAGCTCTTGAAGCTCTTCACATTTTATTTCTAAGGCCTCAACATTGTTACTAAGGCTAAAAGAAAAAATTTACATTATTAGTATGGAGGCCTTAACATTGTTACTAAGGCTAAAAGAAAAATTGACATTATTTGTTAAGGCCTCCATACTAATAATGTCAATTTTTCTTTAAGCCTTAGTAACAGTGTTGAGGCCTCCATACTATTTGTGTGTTTCTCATTGTTAGAGACTTTACGTGAATAACAACAATTCATAGTTATAGAAATAACGGGCTTAGACAGTTCGATAGAAGCTTTTATATTGTTATCGTCTCATATCGGTATGTGCGTGTTTGGTAATGAGTGATACATTGTTACTTATTTATCTTTGTGAATGAAAGTCCATGAAGCGAAAAAGTCCACGTACTTTAGAATAGTCTGTCTCTTTCTATAAATATTTTTTTAACAAAACTTATTGAGGCTGATGGCCTAAAAATTGTACATGAAATTAAAACGGGTCGTTGACTTTATTTCTGTGTCTAACATTTTTATTACACTGAGCAGCTGGAAAGAATATATTTAATCCGAATTTAATCTCGTTGTTTAAAATACTTTTATACAGACAAAAATCCAATTAAACTAGAAAAATATGTGGTTTATTATTTATCATGGATCCTGTTTTGATAAAATACAGTTTTGGGACTGATCCTGTATTTGGTTAAGAACGAAAATAATAACATATTTGGAAATAAAGGTGGCTAATCTGTGAGCATAAAGGCTTATAACAGCAAAATTCATGGTTCTATCCTTGCGGTAAGTTAAGCAGAGATAGTCCATTCGTTGTTTTGGGCTTAAAAACAAATTATCGAAAAGAAATACAACTCCTGACATCTAGTGATTAAATATTAAAACATGCATTGCGAATAGTTTTTCACCAAATTTAAATTGTGAAGTAACGAAAAACATTAAATAACTTTATCAAATCAGAAGAATAAAAACAAGTTCAAGATTGTACATTTTAGCTCAATTTATTGCTATTGAATTAACTGAATGTATGAAAAAATGATAAAGCTTTTTAAAACGTGTGGATACAAAAATAAACGGTGTCTTTTATGGGGAACACACTATATGTTTGACAGAAAATTGGTCTGTCTGTCTTCGGGTATGAACAAAACAGACCAATGTTCTATCGAAACGTATAGTATGTTCCGAAAAAATAAACCACTTCAATACGCTTATGACTCGTTGCTTATTCACACAGTGCACTGTTATGTATTGTAATGTGCTTTCTTACACAAGGAAAGAAAATTGTGTTATATATAAAACTATAATACTGTATCAGTAAACAATGTGAAACGTAACATTGTTGGACATGTGCCTAAAACAATTATTGTGTATCTTTAACTGATGCAATACAGAATCAGTTAAAATTCTTGTATGTATATACTAGATTACGTGTTTGTGTATGACTGTATACATTTCTTTTAAAGACACTGTGTATGAAAATATTTTATGAGACACTAGAGTTTATCTGGCTATTTCTAACTGTTTTTCTACATTTGCTGTTTCATCCAAGTTCGTAGGATGAAAGCCTCAAAATAAAACAATTACAATTTCTGTAAGGTTAATAATAGCTGATTAATAGAATATAACAATATTTTTTATATGAAAATAAACTTCAAATTGTGATATAACTGTACTTTAAATATTTACTTTCATCACTTCTTTAGCTTTTAACAAAACAAGTTGCTGCTCTCCGTGAAGTTAATGATTCTCGCTTGAAGATTTATGAGCAGCTAGAAAGTAGTATCACCGACCTAGAACGGACCAATCAGCGACTGAGGAAAGAATCATTCGAAGACAAGAAACGAATTAAAAGGTAAACTGGGCACGAGCAATATGTTTTTGAAATGAAATAAAAGAACAGTCAACATTTTTATCTGTTGACTCTCAAGTTAGGAGAATTAGTAACTATATTATTTGATCACGTTTCTTCTTATTTCAACTATTTTAGACAGCTCCATCATTTTGCTAAGGACAAGTGTCTTGCCCTCAAATGTAACTACACAAATCAAAATTTACTAGCTAGATCTGAGGAACTTGCAAGAAATCTATTCCTTTGTAAAATTGAACGATTCCACGAAATTATGTGTCTCAATTCATAAATGGACTACATATTTGCATTGATTGTGGAATAATTTGTACTAAATTCATCTATAGTTACCACGTTTAGACTTGTGAATAAATATACTTAGAGACTTCAAGTTTTAAACATCAGTAAATAGTATTGTTGGAGTTAGGAAATCTGGTTTCCAGGAAGGTATAATCTTATTTGTAAAACTAGAATGTTCCATACTAATAATGTCAATTTTTTCTTTAAGCCTTAGTAACAGTGTTGAGGCCTCCATGCTAATAATCTCAATTTTTTCTTTAAGTCTTAGTAACAGTGTTGAGGCCTCCATACTAATAATGTAATTTTTTTTAAGCCTTAGTAACAAAACTATAGAACTGTATCAAATATCTGTGTTTTAGATGAACTATAGAACTGTACCAAATATCTGTGTTTTAGATGAACTATAGAACTGTATCAAATATCTGTGTTTTAGATGAACTATAGAACTATATCAAATATCTGTGTTTTAGATGAACTATAGAACTATATCAAATATCTGTGTTTTAGGTGAACTATAGAGCAGTAGAAAGTGTACCAAGTGTTTTTGTTCTTGTAAGAAAATACGACACAGAATATGATGTTTGAACTTGTGATGAGCAAAATCTGTATTTAGATAGAGTTAGTAGTTACCGTTTACTTTCCTTACGTATTGCAAAAGCCGTTTTTATGGAAAACAAAAGGAAACGAACAAACAAAGAACGTTTTAATTATAACCTAGTGTTTTGTAAAGTTTTTTTAGATGAACTACAGAACTGTACCAAATATCTGTGTTTTAGATTAACTATAGAACAGTATCAAATATCTGTGTTTTAGATAAACTATAGAACTATATCAAATATCTGTGTTTTAGATGAACTATAGAACTGTATCAAATATCTGTGTTTAGATGAACTATAGAACTATATCAAATATCTGTGTTTTAGATGAATTATAGAACTGTATCAAATATCTGTGTTTTATATGAACTATAGAACTGTACCAAATATCTGTGTTTTAGATGAACTACAGAACTGTATCAAATATCTGTGTTTTAGATGAAAACACAGATATTTGATACAGTTCTATAG
>NW_013679072.1:0-7912 GCF_000517525.1 Limulus polyphemus | reverse complement strand
ATAAGAATGGAGACTATTTCAGTTAATAAATGTTTTGTTTTGATATATAAGTTGTTCGGGTTTTTTTCATCTATAAAAAAGCGACATTAATTTCTTGACGACCTAATATATACTCACATATATATATACTCATACACACCCATACATATTAGTTTGAAATAGCAAAAGTGATTTCTACCAAACGTTTTACATAATAAACAAGTTACTTTACTGTGACCATCTCTAGTAAACAACCTAACTGACCATCTCTTTACTCCGGACTGTGCTCTGAAATACACATACAAGTTCATGGAGCACGTGAATATTGACAGAAAACCAGTACTTGAAAAGAAAACACAAAGATAATAGTGTTTAGTGATCAAACCGACATGTATACAAATATTACATGAGATTGTACTTATCAATTAGACATTAGGGTTGTTTCAGAAGCTTATGATATACAAATATTACATGAGATTGTACTTATCAATTAGACATTAGGGTTGTTTCAGAAGCTTATGATATACAAATATTACATGAGATTGTACTTATCAATTAGACATTAGGGTTGTTTCAGAAGGTTGAATAAGGTTGTATATAGCAGTGCTGTAATATTACGTGTTTTAGTTATTAATAATGTTGGTGGTTAAGGTAACAACAGTGGGGTAAGGTTTGTTTGTTTGTTTTTGAATTTCGCGCAAAGCTACACGAGGGCTATCTGCGCTAGCCGTCCCTAATTTAGCAGTGTAAGACTAGAGGGAAGGCAGCTAGTCATCACCACCCACCGCCAACTCTTGGGCTACTCTTTTACCAACGAATAGTGGGATTGACCGTCACATTATAATGCCCCCACGGCTGAAAGGGCGAGCATGTTTGGTGTAACGGGGATTCGAACTCGCGACCCTCAGATTGCGAGTCGAGCGCCTTATCCACCTGGCCATGCCGGGCCCTTGGGTAAAGATGACTTAATGGTGTTTGACTACAACAAGATGCAATAACATTTCAAACATTAATGTTGATACAGAAATCAAATTAGCTAAGTAAACATGTCACTCAAAGAAATAACTATACTGTAAAATGTAAGAAAAAAACGACCAAATTTTAATGACATTATAACAGTATTTGCTGTGAGATTTAATAGTTTACAGAGACAAAAAACAGGATTAAAACTACAAGGAATTTCTTGAGAAACTTAAACTATTCAGTTGAACTTAATAACTTATCGATAATCTTTGTGGAAGTTGTATAAATTAATAACTATTAGTTTTTAATAGTCTCCACCTAACGTATCACGTTAATTTTAATCTGTTTGCTCTTGAAAGGGTAACAGTATTATTTATTACTATGAGTTATGTTCTTTTGTCTCGTATAACAGTTTCTGGTGGAAGCTTTAACTGATAAAAATGCGATCGTGACTTGTTACGCCCCCCTCTTTCACCTACCTTGGTAGGACTGGAAGCCGTAGATCCACTGATGGGGACCCGAGTACCACGGATGTGCCGCTGACATCAAGAAAGGAGTGTAAGGTGCCTAAGGCCTAAAAGGAGAGGAACTGGTTCTAAGTGATACCCCGTTATACCTAGCGAATACTTTTCTCTCGTGCCTACACTCGTGCGAGTTCTTGTCGCACGAGCATTTCCAAGAAGCTGTCGTTCCTCTGGAAACCGAGAGAGTTGTCTCAACGGTGGAAAGAAGATAACTTAGAATACCTCGCTACGAAACGGAATGAAATAAGGCAGCTGGAGGCTAAGGAGGTTCGTGGGAAAAACAGAAAAGACACATATCTGCCAGCTGACCTGAAAATTGTGTTGCAGGACTAATCGTCATCATTATTCGGTATAAATTTGTCCAATACTGTGCTGAAGCTACGTTCGTAAACCACTTTAAATTACCAATAGCGCGAGATTCCAGAGGTTTCTCAGGAAGTGAAAAGATCGTGCTTATCATCCAAAGTGACCATGTGTACTTCCAACCAAGTGTCCACCAATCAACATTTAGCCCTCGGAGATCGTGTCAAATACTGCAGGAGGGTTGGTCGACGTCGCTGACGAATGCCGTCCATACATACCTTCGAAGGAGTGTTCCCGAACAAAAGCAGCTCTGTGCCCGCTCGTGAAGCTAAAACCTTTTCCATCCCGACGTCTTGGATGAAAAGAGGTTAAGGGTTAGAAACTTATACTTCTGTTTTTCTACTTGTGTTTTGGGAGTTTATAAACTCGACTAGAATTCCATAACAAAAATTGAATAAGTTTCTTTTTAACCTATAGATTTGTTACGATAAGTGGAAGGAAGAAAAACAAATAACACTGGAACTTACACGTCATCGATCACGATGGAAAAATTATAATCAAAACCTTTGATTTAATCATTATTCAATAATCTGTTTTTTAACACAAATGTTTTACAATTTCCGTTCAATTTGTAAATTAATCATTCAAAACTCGTAGTTCTAAAATTAACAGACATTTAAAAAGATACACATGTTTACATAAAGATATTAGCACAGGCTATCGATGTTGGAATATATTAAATGTGATTGAATTAATTTTCTCATTCTAAACCGTTGTTTTTTTTTTCAAGTGTTATAATTCCATTTTAAAGTGTAGTTTTTATTGTACCAAAAACAAGAACATGTAGACAAGACATAAAAACAGGCAATGTCAATAGTAATATGACCTAGTTCGACATAAAACTTGATAACTATATTAACATATTGTTACTATGGGGCAAGTTTATACAACAAAAGTTTTCGTCTACCGTATTAACAATGAAAAATCATAACAGTGAACTTTATTAATAACGTAAAATAATAACATTAAACTTTATTAACAATGTAAAAACATAATAGTAAACTTTATTAACAATTGAAAATATAACAGTAAACTTCTTTAACAATGTAAATACGTAACGATAACCTTTATTAACAATGTAAAAACATAATAGTAAATTTTATTAATAATGTAAAAACATAACAGTAAACTTTATTAACAATGTAAAAACATAATAGTAAACTTCATTAAAAATGTAAAAAACGTAACGGTAAACTTCATCAACAATGTAAAAACATAACAGTAAATTTTATTAACAATGTAAAAACATAACAGTAAACTTTATTATCAATGTAAAAACATAATAGTAAACTTCATTAAAAATGTAAAAAACGTAACGGTAAACTTCATCAACAATGTAAAAACATAACAGTAAACTTCATTAATAATGTAAAAACGTAATAGTGTACTTCACATAAACATACTGTAAGACAAGTTACGGTTAATTGAGAGTGACGTCAATTTTGGTTATTGTTATTTGTATATCTTTTTAACCAGAACAATGTGTTCACTTCTTGTTTTGTTCATTAACAATGTCCAGATTACGTAAACCAGAAAATAACCATTACAATCACACTAAAATTTTGAGATGGTATAATACCAGAAAGTAGCTTCGTAATACCATTGAAATGTCCAGACTATGTAACACTTGAAATTAGCAACGTAGTATCACTGATGTGTCCAGACTACGTAACACTTGAAATTAGCTTCGTAATACCACTGGAATGTCCAGACTATGTAACAGTTGAAATTAGCTTCGTAATACCACTGAAGTGTCCAGACTATGTAATACTTGAAATTAGCAACGTAGTATCACTGAAGTGTCCAGACTACGTAACACTTGAAATTAGCTTCGTAATACCACTGAAATGTCCAGACTATGTAACAGTTGAAATTAGCTTTGTAATACTACTGAAGTGTCCAGACTATGTAACACTTGAAATTAGCAACGTAGTATCACTGAAGTGTCCAGGCTACGTAACAATTGAAATTAGCTTCGTAATACCATTGAAATGTCCAGACTATGTAACACTTGGAATTGGCTACTGTAGCTCTGGCTTATAGAGCTAAAAATCTCGAGGTTCGATCCCTGTAGTTGGTACAACGTAGCCAGTTATGCAGCTCTGTGTTTAACAACAAACAGTCGTGGTTAAATATACTTCTGTGATTTGTACCAGTTGATATATTTATAACGACATGAGAAAAAGAACTCGACTCTAGGCCCGAAAACCATGTGTCGGTACAAAAAAGAACAATATACTGACCTTAATGTGGCGTTAGTCCAGTTTAAAAGAACAATATACTGACCTTAATGTGACGTTACTCCAGTTTAAAAGAACAATATACTGACCTTAATGTGGCGTTAGTCCAGTTTAAAAGAACAATATACTGACCTTAATGTGGCGTTAGTCCAGTTTAAAAGAACAATATACTGATCTTAATGTGGCGTTACTCCAGTTTAAAAGAACAATATACTGATCTTAATGTGGCGTTAGTCCAGTTTAAAAGAACAATATACTGATCTTAATGTGACGTTACTCCAGTTTAAAAGAACAATATACTGACCTTAATGTGGCGTTACTCCAGTTTAAAAGAACAATATACTGATCTTAATGTGGCGTTAGTCCAGTTTAAAAGAACAATATACTGACCTTAATGTGGCGTTAGTCCAGTTTAAAAGAACAATATACTGACCTTAAGGTGACATCAACAATACTTAAATTTCTTATAAGTTAACAAGTTGTTTCAACAATATTTGTCTTCGTTAGTTATTAATCTAGTTACATCAACAATAGTTAAATTTCTTATAAGTTAACAAGTTGTTTCAACAATGTTCGTCTTCGTTAAATATTAATCTAGTTACATCAACAATAATTAAATATCTTATAAGTTAACAAGTTGTTTCAACCATACTTGTCTTCGTTAAATATTAATCTAGTTAAATCAACAATACTAAAATTGCTTATAAGTTAACAAGTTGTTTCAACCAATGTTTGTCTTCGTTAGTTATTAATCTAGTTACATCAACAATAGTTAAATTTCTTATAAGTTAACAAGTTGTTTCAACCATACTTGTCTTCGTTAGATATTAATCTAGTTAAATCAACAATAGTTAAATTTCTTATAAGTTAACAAGTTGTTTCAACCATACTTGTCTTCGTTAGATATTAATCTAGTTACATCAACAATAATTAGCTTTCTTATAAGTTAACAAGTTGTTTCAACCATACTTGTCTTCGTTAGATATTAATCTAGTTAAATCAACAATACTTAAATTACTTATAAGTTAACAAGTTGTTTCAACAATGTTCGTCTTCCTTAGAAACCCAACAATAATTCCTTTCTTTCACAAGCATGTGAATATTGCTCCACATACTGTATGATATCCTGTGGGTAAAAACAGTAACATTCGGTTGTGTTTAAGGGTTTGAATTTTTGTGTTCATTAATTAGTATAAGTAACTATATATTTATATTTACAATGCACACTAATGATCGCAAAAACATGAATATTTAACAATTCTCTCACCTCATGTGAAGCATGTTAAAATGCAATACAGTGTTCTTGTCCTATATCTAAATGGCGAGTACACTCAAGTTTGACAGTTTCTGCGACAGATGAATTAATGTTATGACGGTGTTCGATATCTTTGAATCACGTGACGTTTGAGGTATTTCCACGTGACTCTGGAGAAGTCTTTTTGACAATATTTAACTGGTAAACAGTAGCTTCAAGAACCTTCTGAAGGTAACGTATTTTATCTTTTGTCTACTTGTTAAACTTTTCATGGCACCATTAAAAAAACGAATTTTACTTGTGATGTCAAAAGAACTAATTAGGTTTTTGAGTTTCCAGTAAAAATAAAATATTAGGCCTCCTAGCATTCCTACTTTTAACTGTTTTGTTTATATAAAATCTCCTACTTACTTACGTTTAAGTTTTTTAAAGATATTTATTTCAGAAAGCAGCGATTGTCAAAGAACTTTGGATTAAAAGAACTGAAACTCCATATGGATTACAATTGATGATCATGATAAAGCTTTGTGTCTACCGCTTACATATAACTTTGTGATATATACGTTCTTGTTCTTGTATGGTTAGTGGAAAGCTTCATCTGCGCTGTGTCTACCACTTACATATAGTATGAAATAACAATTCATGTTACAACTGTGATATATACGTTCTTGTTCTTGTATGGTTAGTGGAAAGCTTCATCTGCGCTGTGTCTACCACTTACATATAGTATGAAATAACAATTCATGTTACAACTCTGTGATATATACGTTCTTGTTCTTGTATGGTTACAGGAAAGCTTCATCTGCGCTGTGTCTACCACTTACATATAGTATGAAATAACAATTCATGTTACAACTCTGTGATATTTACGTTCTTGTTCTTGTATGGTTAGTGGAAAACTTCATCTGCGCTGTGTCTACCGCTTACATATAGCATGAAATAACAATTTATGTTACAACTCTGTGATATATACGTTCTTGTTCTTGTATGGTTAGTGGAAAGCTTCATCTGCGCTGTGTCTACCACTTACATATAGTATGAAATAATAATTTATGTTACAACTCTGTGATATTTACGTTCTTGTTCTTGTATGGTTAGTGGAAAACTTCATCTGCGCTGTGTCTACCGCGGAGAATCGAACCCGTATTTTAGCCTTGTAAGTCCGTAAATTTACCACTGACCCACTGGGAGGGTTACTATTTAAGTAGAAGCACATGAAGGTCTGATACTGAATTTCTTGTTGTTTGCTTTAAAACGTGAGGTAAGAATTAAGGAGAACTTATTAAAAAGACATTTTAAGGTTAATTACGTTTCGGATAAGTCATTTTAAGGTTAATTACGTTTCGGATAAGTCATTTTAAGGTTAATTACGTTTCGGATAAGTCGTTTTAAGGTTAATTACGTTTCGGATAAGACATTTTAAGGTTAACTACGTTTCGGATAAGCCATTTTAAGGTTAATTACGTTTCGGATAAGTCATTTTAAGGTTAATTACGTTTCGGATAAGTCGTTTTAAGGTTAATTACGTTTCGGATAAACGAATAGAAATAATGCCACATAGACAAGTCAAGTTTTCAATTGTTCGTTTGGTCAACGCTGACTGAAAGTAAAGTCCTTTAAATCTGATCGGTTGACCAAGTAAGATGACCTGATTAAATTAATGAAAAATATTGACTTACTTTTGGTTTTGGTTTTGTTCTTGTTATGGCATGAGGCCTAATTTTAAACACTTTTTGTCAGAAACACTTGAAGCAATGATTTTTCTTTTTCCTTTTCTAAGATGAATGTTGTTGTCATTGCGTTAATAGTTTTGAAGCCATGAATCCTTCTTACAAAGAGGTCACCTAACACAGAGATCTGACTAAAAGATCATTAACGCAGAGAATTGACCAGAAGGTCATCTAATACAGATATCTGGATTGAATATAATGTCAGCACTTCTTGCTAAAGGTTTCTTCTTCAGAAAATCAGTTTACGAAATAGTTTTTTCTTGTGTTTTTTCTTATCCAGAGATAAGATTTATATATAAAAAAGGCTCTGTTCATGTTCTAATGTGTTTTTGTTTATCTTTGTTTTTTTGTCAATAAATCCTGTTTCTAAATACGTAACGGATGTACTCGTCCTGCAGTGATTCGTGAAAAGTTCGTAGTAGTTGCAGAGAATAGAAGACAACCCATGGATGTGTCAGTTAAAATAATCAAATGTCTAACGGAACTAAACTGAATATAAAGACGGATATCTGTACACTAGAGATAGAAACGGCTATCTGTACACTAGAGATAGTCACGGATATCTGTACACTAGAGATAGACACGGATATCTGTACACGAGAGATAGACACGGATATCTGTACACTAGAGATAGACACGGATATCTGTACACTAGAGATAGTCACGGATATCTGTACACTAGAGATAGACACGGATATCTGTACACTAGAGATAGACACGGATATCTGTACACTAGAGATAGTCACGGATATCTGTACACTAGAGATAGACACGGATATCTGTACACTAGAGATAGACACGGATATCTGTACACTAGAGATAGTCACGGATATCTGTACACTAGAGATAGACACGGAT
>NW_013679071.1:7639-8725 GCF_000517525.1 Limulus polyphemus | reverse complement strand
GTTTATCTATGAGTTAAACCTGTATGGCTTGTAGTTATTTATGAGTTAACCTGTATGGCTTGTATTTAAGTGATATCCATGTTTATCTATGAGTTAACCTGTATTGGTTGTATTTCAGTGATATCCATATTTATCTATGAGTTAACCTGTATGACTTATATTTCAGTGATATCCATGTTTATCTATGAGTTAACCTGTATGGCTTGTATTTAAGTGATATCCGTATTTATCTATGAGTTAACGTGTATGGCTTGTATTTAAGTGATATCCATGTTTATCTATGAGTTAACCTGTATGGCTTGTATAAGATGAATGCACATTTGATTATGAACACAATAATTTTGAAGCTGCAATATTTATAATTTATTGAAGGAAGTGTAAAGGAAATACAAGCCGAGTGACTGAGATAGTTTGTGTAATAATTGTCATATTAGAAACCAGTGAAAATTTAAGCCACGGTACTGCGCTGACGTGTAATTTTGTCACGTGACAATTAAAATAGGCCGCCGTTTCCGTGAGACTCAAACAGATGCATTGATAGAGAATGTGTCTTGTTTTTTGATTACAGTTGAAATAGTCCGCCCGAAATCAAACAGTAGACTTACATCTGGAAACGTACTAGCTTCTGTCCTATTGTTCAGAGATATATAACTAATAGTTAAAACTAAACAGTTTAATTTTTGAACGTTTCATTTCTATTGGTTTGTTTGAAAATTCCACGATAACACACTCACGAAAGGTATATATTATATTAGATTGTGTAAGAAGGAACATCGTTATGATACGGAACTCACACAAACACGCATGAATTCAAAAATATATGTTACTAGGTTTTTAACAGATTATTGTCACCGCATGAACATTAAACACATACATATAGATGACTGTTACTACATGAACATTAAGCACCTACACATAGAGCACTTACTACATAAACATTAAACACATGCATATAGATTACTGTTACTACATGAACATTAAGCTCATACATATATATTACTTACTATATTAACATTAAACACATACATACAGATTACTGTTATTAGACGAACATTATAACATACACAGAGGTCACTGTTACTACAA
>NW_013679071.1:0-6828 GCF_000517525.1 Limulus polyphemus | reverse complement strand
CACACAGTAGCAGGTCTTATATAGGGAAGGTGATATAACTACCACCACATTAATCTACCTAAAGAGATCCACACAGTAGCAGGTCTTATATAGGGAAGGTGATATAACTACCACCACATTAATCTACCTAAAGAGATCCACACAGTAGCAGGTCTTATATAGGGAAGGTGATATAACTACCACCACATTAATCTACCTAAAGAGATCCACACAGTAACAGGTTTTATATAGGGACGACGATATAACTACCACTACAATAATCTACCTAAAGAGATCCACACAGTAGCAGGTCTTATATAGGGAAGATGATATAACTACCACCACATTAATCTACCTAAAGAGATCCACACAGTAACAGGTCTTATATAGGGACGACGATATAACTTGGATCTCTTTAGGTAGATTAATGTAACACAGTAACAGGTCTTATATGGTTAAGGTGATATAACTACCACTACATTAATCTACCGAGCGTTTCAATAGACAATTAGGGTAAATAAATATAGCTACATTTATACACGTTTCAATAGACAATTAGGGTAAATAAATATAGCTACATTTATACACGTTTCAATGGACAATTAGGGTAAATAAATATAGCTGCATTTATACACGTTTTAATAGACAATTAGGGTAAATAAATATAGCTACATTTATACACGTTTCAATAGACAATTAGGGTAAAAAAATAGCTACATTTATACACGTTTTAATAGACAATTAGTGTAAATAAATATAGCTACATTTATACACGTTTCAATAGACAATTAGGGTAAATAAATATAGCTACATTTATACACGTTTCAACGGACAATTAGGGTAAATAAATATAGCTACATTTATACACGTTTCAATAGACAATTAGGGTAAAAAAATATAGCTACATTTATACACGTTTCAATAGCCAATTAGGGTAAAAAAATATAGCTACATTTATACACGTTTCAATAGCCAATTAGGGTAAATAAGTATAGCTGCATTTATACACGTTTCTCAAGTTAAAATAGTTAATTACAGTAAAAGTTTGTAAAAATATACAAATTTCAAAAGGTTAAAAAAATAATTCATTACGTAGAGATACAGAAATAGATTTAAGAAAACATTTTATACGGTTATATTCATTATATAAACATATCCATACACATTTCAAAGATCAACGTAATTAAATTAATGATATACATGTTACACAACTTATCAAACTTAATTATGACAAAGAAACATAGCTATAAATAAACGGAATTGACCGTTACAATATAACGCGCTCACAGCTAAAAGGGCACGCATGTTTGGTGAAGAGTACTTGAACCTGACACCTGCAGATCGCAAGTCAAGCGTCTTCACCACTAGGCCATTATATCACCTTCCCTATATAAGACCTGTTATTGTGTGGATCTCTTTAAGACACAGAATAAAAATATTATTCATTCACATAAAGTAAGTCCTCGTAATTAATTACGATACATAAAATAAGTTAATATATACATGTTTTAATACAGTAGAGACACATTTAATACAGTAGAGGGTAACGAAACAGAGCTATATTAACATAATCAATTAGGGTAACAAAACAGAGCTTCATTAACATAATCAATTAGGGTAACGAAACAGAGCTAAAGTTTCTTCACTTCCTGTATCGTGAGAGTGAAATGCTATGATTCTTTCCTTCCTGGTCCAACAATAACACATTTCTTTCTTCTAAACACTAAAATGTAGTGTATTACATGGTTTTATAATCGCAGAAAGGGAGACCAACTCCCTGTATTGATATGCACGCCCATCTTTTTTACCCAGTTGTGTTTGATATATTTACATATGTACATGTTTCATATGTAACAATACTAATATAACGAAACAGAACTCCATTAACATAGTCAATTAGGGTAACGAAACAAAGCTCCATTAGCATAATTAGGGTAACGGAACAGAGATACAATAACATAATTAGGGTAACAAAACAGAGCTACCTTAACATAATCAATTAGGGTAACAAAACAGTTATATTAACATAATCAATTAGGGTACCAAAACAGAGCTACGTAACATAATCAATTAGGGTAACAAACAGAGCTATATTAACATAATTAGGGTAACGAAACAGAGCTACATTAGCATAATCAATTAGGGTAACAAACAGAGCTTCATTAACATAATCATTTTTAAACAGGATTGAAAAGTTCGTTTTTTACTTGTTCTTTCAATTGTTACACCTCTGTGTTCGTTGGTTAATTACTCGTAAAAATTCTTTCCGAAGAACTTCAGCGATACAAGTCCTTTCTCAAATAAAACTAGTTTATTCTTTCTCAATTCAACTTTGCAATACGCTTAATTTCCACAGTCACTTTAATTTGAACACACGCTATAAGTCTCAACGAACGATTCACGCACTTTACTTACTACCGCGCTTGTCTCAATTGTCCGTCTATATCTTCAATCTCTCTGTCTGCTATTCCAGTTTCGATTGATTGTCGGGCTTATATATTAGAATACAGCACATCTAGCAAACACTCGAGCATTCACGAACCTTCTAGCTACTCATTACGTGTTACCGGCGTTACGTGACTTCCGTTGTCGTAACACAATCATTAAACAGTGTTGAAAAGTTCGTTTTTCACTAGTTTCTTCTTTCAACTATTGCTTGCTTCGATTACTTTAAAAGTTTCTATCTGGTGCGTTTATTATCAAACTGAATTCCTCCATGTGGATTTGTACAGTTTTGCTTCCAGCTTTATCAACAACAACAATGCAAGACTGTGCTTCAGAGTGAAGAATACCGTTTAGGTTTTAAGTACATGTGAAATTGTCCAGAATTTTCTTTCATTTGGAATTTCGTTGATACCGAATTAGTTTAAGTTGTTACTCATTTTATAAAACATTCACCCAATTTTACTTTGTTTTAACCACGCTGGTCACTGCAATAACATTGCAATACGCTTGATTTCCACAGTCACTTTAATTTGAACACACGCTATAAGTCTCAACGTACTGTGTATACCTTCCATATGTTAACAGACTTCATTACTGTAACAACACTTACACATACAGAATTAATTGTAGTAAATAGACAGACCTACTTGTATGAAGAGGGTTGTTGTAATGTCACAAGAAATGTTGGAATAGTTTGCAGAGTGAGAGTCAAACATAAATTAGTTCAAGAATGATATATAGAAATGTTATCAGGGGCACCACCATTCTTGGTTACTACACAATCTCCCCCTCACCTCCTCTAGAAATCGCCGAACGTTTGTTCATTAAAATTCTTTAATCGGAGTGTGGATTGTGGGTTAATACATGAACATATTAAGAAAGCCTCATAACCCGAGGTCAGCAGACGTCAGGAAACGTTTTGGCCAGGAACACAGTCAATGTGTCTCTGCCATAATGTGTCTCTGTCTGTTCCCTATACCTAAGTACGTGAATGTGACATTCTAGATACGGTGTTGGTATACAGTTACTGTGATAACTCCGTCTGTTCACTATACCGTGTTATTCTATACACATATGTTATCGTATCCTTTAACAAGTCCTATCTATTCACTACTTGGCTCCTGGATAGAATCATTAGTTAAAAAGGAACACACGATGATAAGGATAAATTGTTACTGGCCAAATTAATACAAATAGAAGTGTGAACGTGGCAATGAAGAATGAAATGGGCCTCATCTGATTATGGCCAGTTTTAATGGCCACAGTAAACGTTTTCATGTATTTGTATCATGTACATTAATGTTCCTAACACACCAAGTTCTGTAACGAAACGTATAGTAAGCAATGCTCCATAGTTCAGAATGGTAAAACGATCCAAAGTGTCACATCCCAAGTTCTTATTACACCATGGATTGATCATGTGCATCACGTCTACAATAGAATCCAGTAGTGTTTGTGGACCTCTGATATACTTCTTGTTTCTAATCATTCTGTGGCCACCTTCAGCAGTTCAGTATCTACTTCACTCTTGATGGAACACCCAGTGTTCACTGTTCCAAACTTAAGACTGTGTAGGAACCACATCTAGTGGTGGCCACGTGATTTTATAACAACAGAGATGCTAAGTATTGTAGCTGTTTGTTGGCATGATCTATCAAAATGATCAATGTGATATAGTGACATCAGATCATATCCAATATATATATAAAAATTCTGTGTGGTACAGTTGTGTTATACCATATCCAATATATAACATTTACTTGTGATATAATAGTAACAGAGCATTAATCTGATGGTATGCAAGATTCTTTTATTGTTTTTCTTGCTTCCTATAAGGAACTTATTGTTACAACTGTAACCTGCTTTTTACCTAACGATAATTGTGATGACAACCATCATTTATCACATGACAGTTGATGTTCCAGCTTTGCAGATTTACATCAGTGAATTAAACAGTGTTGAAAAGTTCGTTTTTCACTTGTTCCTTCAACCAGATTGAAGGAACAAGTGAAAAACGAACTTTTCAACACTATTTAATATTGAAAAACGAACTTTTCAATACTGTTTAATGGTCGAAGGAACAAGTGAAGAACGAACTTTTCAACACTGTTTAATAGTGAAAAACGAACTTTTCAACACTGTTTAATTGTGAAAAACGAATTTTTTTAACACTGTTTAATGATGAAGCTCGTCATCATTATAATAGTCCCCTAGTGGCACAGTGGTATGTTTACGGACTTACAACGCTAGAAACCGGATCTCGATACCTGTGGTGGGCAAAGCACAGACAGCCTATTGTGTAGTTTTGTGCTTAATTACAAACAATTGTAGTTTCGGTTTGATATACAAGTTATAGAAGTTAAGCCACAACAACTACGATAGATTTAAATGCTTATATAATACATGTACAAAAAGTGTCTTAATTAAAATAGTTTACGATTATTGCTATTTGAATAAACTGACTGACGTTCTTTCAACTGGACTTTAAAACCTAGTGACAATGAAACTGGATGAGAACCGTCCAACTGGGACTTTAAACCTAGTAACAATGAAGCTAGTTGAGATCCTTCCAATACACCTTAAAGTACAGATCATTGTTACTTTATGATAATAACACAAACCTTAAAGTACAGATCATTGTTACTTTATGATAACAACACGCACCTTAAAGTACAGATCATTGTTACTTTATGATAACAACACGCACCTTAAAGTACAAATCATAGATTCTTTATGATAACTACACACACTTTTAAGCACAGATCATTGTTTCTTGGTTCTATAAACCTACTTGGAAGAACCTCAACCAGCTTCATTGTTATTAGGTTTTATAGTCTCAGTGTAATTATCATAAAGTAACAATGATCTGTACTTTAAGGTGTATGTAATTATCATAAAGTAACAATGATCTGTTTTTTAAGGTGTATGTAATTATCATAAAGTAACAATGATCTGTACTTTAAGGTGTGTGTTATTATCATAAAGTAACAATGATCTTAACACAAACCTTAAAGTATAGATCATTGTTACTTTATGATAATAACACACACCTTAAAGTACAGATCACAGATTCTTTATTATAATAACACACACCTTAAAGTACAGATCATTGTTACTTTATGATAATTACACACACCTTAAAGTACAAATCATAGATTCTTTATGATAATAACATACACACCTTAAAGTATGAACATTAAACACATACATATAGATTATTGTTAAACACAAACATATAAATTATTATTAAACACATATATTTAGATCACTGTTCCTACATGAACATTAAACACATACATATAGATTATTGTTAAACACATAAATATAGATTATTGTTAAACACGTACACATAGATCACTTACTACATGAACATTAAACACATGAATATAGATTACTGTTCCTACATGAACATTAAACACATACATATAGATTACTATTACTACATTAACAACACATACACATAGATCACTTACAACATGAACATTAAACATATAGAGCACTGTTATTACATGAACATTAAATTCATACATAAATTACAGATCACTGTTGCCATACGAATATTAAAAAATACACATAGGTCATTGAACATTAAGCATATAGCTCACGGTTACTACGTATTTTCATACACATTAAAGTCAGACCAGAAAGATAGTACCAATACTCAGGCACACATTAGAGTTATGAGAATCACACACACTTTAGGTACACATTATAGTTACTTTATGATAATTACATACATCATAATGTACAGATCATTGTTACTTTATGATAATTACACACACCTTAAAGTACAGATCACAGATTCTTTATTATAATAACACAAACCTTAAAGTACAGATCATTGTTACTTTATGATAATTACACACACCTTAAAGTACAGATCACAGATTATTTATTGTAAATGTAGTAACAGTGACCTCTGTGTATGTTATAATGTTCGTCTAATAACAGTAATCTGTATGTATGTGTTTATTGTTAATATAGTAAGTAATCTATATGTATGTGTTTAATGTTAATGTAGTAACAGTCATCTATATGCTTGTGTTTAATGTTCATGTGGTAAGTGATCTATATGTAGGTGCTTAATGTTCATGTAGTAACAGTCATCTATATGCATGTGTTTAATGTTTATGTGGTAAGTGCTCTATGTGTATGTGTTTAATGTTAATGTAGTAACAGTCATCTATAAGCATGTGTTTAATGTTCATGTGGTAAGTGATCTATATGTAGGTGCTTAATGTTCATGTAGTAACAGTCATCTATATGTATGTGTTTAATGTTCATGCGGTGACAATAATCTGTTAGAAACATTTATTTTTGAATTCATGTGTGTTTGTGTGAGTTCCGTATAATAACGATGTTCCTTCTTACAACAATCTAATATAATATATACCTTTCGTGAGT
>NW_013679070.1:8508-9592 GCF_000517525.1 Limulus polyphemus | reverse complement strand
AACCCGATCCCTTGGATCAGAGCGTATATGTAATATGATTGTCTAATGGGTCTTTTAAAGCCATATTTTTTCTTCAGTCAACCCGATCCCTTGGATCAGAGCGTATATGTAATATGATTGTCTAATGGGTCTTTTAAAGCCATATTTTTTCTTCAGTCAACCCGATCCCTTGGATCAGAGCGTATATGTAATATGATTGTCTAATGGGTCTTTTAAAGCCATATTTTTTCTTCAGTCAACCCCAATCCCTTGGATCAGAGCGTATATGTAATATGATTGTCTAATGAGTCTTTTAAAGCCATATTTTTTCTTCAGTTAACCCCGATCCCTTGGATCAGAGCGTATATGTAATATGATTGTCTAATGGGTCTTTTAAAACCATATTTTTTCATCCCATGTTTTATTTCGATACAGAAGATTTCATTGCGTTTGTTTTTAAGCAAAGGAGACTGAATACAATGCATTGTTGGTAAAAAGTATTTGGGTTTCGATGCAATAGGAGTATCCAGCACAACAGAGCGCTCGGGTTCGCTATGTAGTCGCGGGGATTTTTTTTCACTGGATGCCACCGTTTCCTGTCATTTTACTGAGCGCAAGAAAATACCACTACCAAAGTGAGCGCTCTTTAACAGTTGTCATTTATTTGATATGATACAATAAAATCATGCATGTATATAATACTGACATAAAAATATAAACTGAAGAGCAATAAATTCTACTCAAGCACGTTCTTCTCTTTATGTGTTTTTTCGTTCATGTCCCTATCTTCGAAATATTTCTTTCAGTCAGTCGATGGAAAAAAAATCTCGTTTGTTTCTTTTTCGTGAAATTCCTTCCCAAAAAGAAAAACTTTTGTTCTTAATAAGTTTTTTTGTTTTTTCAGATTGATCGTTCAATACATACGAAGACTGACAGATCGACGTTGGTATCGATTTGAAATTTTAGTAATTGCAAAAAAAATGAATAATTTTCCTGTCATGTACTCTTGAAAAGAAGCATTTTGATATATAATTTTCTTTCTACGATTAACTGCTCAGGAGATACAGAGTGTGACTGACAGACAGACATTTGGGTATTATATATA
>NW_013679070.1:5030-8048 GCF_000517525.1 Limulus polyphemus | reverse complement strand
GTTACGGAAAATCAATTAACAAACGAAGACGTAACAATATATATATAGATGTACTATACTGTGTATCTTACATGGAAGTGCATCTGTAGAGTTCAAACACTTAAAACAAGTCAATTCAGCGAAAGCACAGTCAATCAATTGCAAATTTTGGGGTTATAGCATGAAACATATTACCTCACGGTAACAATACGATTTATTATCTCGTACTAAGACTAACTTAGCTGTGAAGTACGAGTTTTAAGCACGTTGTGTTCGGTCTAGTAAGAAATGACACAGAATAGAGGTTTAGTTGACAGAGAACTTCGCTCTGTGAACATTTACACTTGATTGAGGCTTAAACTGTACGACAAACAAACCTTCCCGCCTAAAATAATGAAAATCTCCCTTCATTAGCATACCTTGATATTTAAGGGGTGGCACAGTTCGAAACCGCTCGTCTTGGCTTGTTGTTGTGTAGGCTTAACATTATTCATGTTACAAATACAGACTGATAGGACAATTAAACTCTAACTCTAGAGTTACCTGGATAAAACACACAGCTGTCTGAACGATGGTGTACAAAGTAGATGTGGGAACTGAACTTATACTAATGTACTACTGTAGAGGGCGCACTAACTTCAAGTTTTCCAGGAGTTTGTCCCATTTACCGTTATTTTTCACTGATGATAATATCCACTCACTGTATTACTTTATCATAACGTAAATTTGACTCATATTAAATATTTTATTTACTTTTGTATTTTTTTAACAAGAGAATTCTGTGATCAATTATATTTCCAACGTTGCTGTTATCAACCGATATAAAAAATGTTCACCCTACCTTGACAAGCAGGACAACATTCTCCAGGCCTAGGTAGCTGAGGGTTGCGGCATGGAACGTGGCAGTGAAGCCTAGCTTCTGTTAGGATCCCAGACTTAAAGGCGAATTACATTAACTGATCAATGTTCAAATATTGTCATTTATCAACAATTATTACATGTAATGAATACAGTACAATAATTTCGTTAATCAGTCATTGACTATACGATGAAAAAAGTCAAATGTTTCTGTATTCAAAAATGGAATTTACTTACCGAAAATAATTCATAAATATAACTTATTTAATAACTGAATATATATAATGAAAACATTTCAAAACTATACCTAAATTAGAAATAAAAAAGATTCTTAAATATGAAACATACACTGAAAATATTATAATATTAACATAAACGTTAATTATAGCATAGAAATACTGATAAAATACATATAATTTACGAATTCTAATACTATAAAAAACTCAAGGTAGGAATACATTACACGAAAACTTGCCATTCAAGCTCTACAAAACTTAAAAAGTAAATATAAACGACATCTACAGTGTAAAAACGGTACTTCACGTATAATCATTAAATAGTCTTAACTTAGAAAAATATTCGTATAATTATTAATAACCATAAATATAAACGACATCTACAGTATAAAAACGGTACTTCACGTATAATCATTAAATAGTCTTAACTTAGAAAAATATTCATATAATTATTAATAACCATAAATATAAACGACATCTACAGTATAAAAACGGTACTTCACGTATAATCATTAAATAGTCTTAACTTAGAAAAATATTCATATAATTATTAATAACCATAAATATAAACGACATCTACAGTATAAAAACGGTACTTCACGTATAATCATTAAATAGTCTTAACTTAGATAAATATTCGTATAATTATTAATAACCATAATTCTTTTAGTACAAATATTTCTATTTGTAAGCAATAAATCAACATTATTCACGTTATTTGTAGAAAATAATACTCGACTTATTTGTAGAAACGAATTTCATTCACTTTGATAGAAAAAACAACACCTTATTCAGAAAACAGCCGAGATCCATTGTTTTTAGATAGTTATTAATCACTCCCTCTATAACGGAAAAGAACAACAACACTTACAGTAGAAACTAAATCGTTGGTTTAGTTAGTAACTAATATAATTATGTAATATTAATATGATATAAAGTGTTAATTTTATTATAAGGCATTACTTACGTGTGTAACAAGAATACTGTTTATTACCTTGGTTACATTTACACAGTATAAAATATTTCTGTTTAATTGTTGGCATATGATTAAAGACAGGATAATATAAAGAAACGTACGTTACCCGCGTGTATATTTACATAAATGTTTTCAAGATTTTTAAAATATTTCTCAGAATATCATTATTTAACTAATACGGATTTTTGTTAATAAGGGAAAATGTGGTGTGTAGAGAAACAAACATAGACCACCCAATAAGATGATGGTGACGGAGTTTACGTTGTAACTGAATAAAGTGTTGTTTGTTAAGACAACATAGATTACCCAATAAGATGGTGGTGACAGAGTTTACGTTGTAACTGAATAAAGTGGTGTTGTGTTAAGGCTAAGCAGATGAATAAAATCGACACCCGCAAGTAAACGTATTATATACCTTCGTGATTTCACATTTTCCTTCTAAATAAAGTGATGAAGATAATAATACTGATAACAAATAACAATACGAACTTATGTGAAAACAAAAATATTATAATTATTTCCTACCAAACAGGAAATTTAACTGTAAATTAGTAAAGGTTACTAATGTCCAAACATAAAAACGCTGATCGGGCCTTTTTGATTCCTCAAAAGTGTAACCTACAGTATACAAAACACTAGTAAACTGCCCCCAAAATTCGACTAGAGCGCACTATTATATCACTAATTCAATCCTTTAAATACATTTTTTTCTATGTTATACAATATGTTTATTATACTCTATAACTTATACACTTTTTATCGTAGGTCTTGTTTTGTAGATGAAAATCAACAATACTTGAATGAGTATTGTTCATTTTGTCTTCTTTGGTGGTTCATAAACTCTTTTCTTCGATTGAGAGACGTTTTTTATTTCTTTCTTATGAGACCCTCCCCCCCTCCAAGTGTTCTCTGTTTTCTTCTTTTAGACTTCATTTCTTTCTTTGCTTTTTCTGCTTTTATCATTAATTG
>NW_013679070.1:2864-4475 GCF_000517525.1 Limulus polyphemus | reverse complement strand
AAGTACGTTTTATTTACAATTTACAACTTTTTAGGGTAAGTAAGATTTGTTTTTAGAACAGGTACGATATTTCGATTATTGGTGCGACCATTCTCAAATACACGAGTTTTAACGGTAAAGAACGTTTTAGTATTTAAATTAACATTCAACAATGTATTTACATTTTAGAATTCAAAGTGGTCACTTATTAATGTACATGTCAATCCGCGTGAATTTACAGATAATTTATTTATTTATGGTTGAACAGAAAAAAGAAACTAAAAATGAATAAATATAAAAAAAATATGAAATCTTTTATGCAAGATATTTCCATAAGATTGGTTTGTTTGTTTTTGAATTTCGCGCAAAGCTACACGAGGGCTATCTGCGCTAGCCGTCCCTAATTTGGCAGTGTAAGACTAGAGGAAAGGCAGCTAGTCATCACCATCCACCGCCAACTCTTGGGCTACTCTTTTTACCAACGAATAGTGGGATTGACCGTCACATTACAACGCCCCCACGGCTAAAAGGGCGAGCATGTTTGGTGTGACGGGGATTCGAACCCGCGACTCTCAGATTGCGAGTCGAGTGCCCCAACCACCTGGCCATGCCGGGCCCCATAAGATTGGGTATGTGGGGAGAAATAACGATCAAAGAGATGATTCTCGATATTTGTTAATTGGGGAGTGTTTGATTTAGTAATAAAGATTCTTTGATTTTTCTTCTGTAAATATCGGGTTCAGGTTTTAGTACTGTGACATTCTGTTCAGAAAAACTGGGTTTGTTTTTATTCATATGCTCATGAACTTGGGAAGGGTTTTTTGGTGTTCTTTTAACCTGATCTTCAACTTAAGTCCTGTTTTACCTATGTAAAAGTTTGAGCAACTGTTACACTTTATTTTGTAAATGTTTCCTGGTGGGGTGGGTTCGTTGTTTAATATTTTAATGTGTTTAATTTTCCTTCCATGGTTTAAAATGAACCTACGTGTTATATTAAGGTTATATTTACGAGCTAGTCTTTTCCAAATGTCTGATAGAGGTATGCTAATATTTTCTATATATGGGATAAGATGTAAGTGGTTAGGTTTCCTTTGTTTTGTGGAGTGTTTGCTTTCGTTTGTTTGTTAGACGCCTCTTGTCTGTGTTTTTTAAACTTGTTAATAGCTTCAGTAAGGAATTGATTAACGTTAGTAAAGCATTAACTTCTTTATCGATGGTTTCTTTACCATCAAAACTTGTGTTCTTGAGAATGATCGAAACGTCCTACTTTGGATCTAGACATGGAAAAGTATTTGGCAGTCAGTCATAGTAATGTGGGTTTAGACCATCCGATATGATGTATCCTACTCTGGATCTAGACATGGAAAAGCTTTCAGCAGTTTGGCAGTCTATCATGGTAACGTGGGTTTAGACCATCCGATATGATGTATCCTACTTTAGATCTAGACATGGAAAAGCTTTCAGCAGTTTGGCAGTCAACCATGGTAACGTGGGTTTAGACCATCCGATATGATGTATCCTACTTTAGATCTAGACATGGAAAAGCTTTCAGCAGTTTGGCAGTCAACCATGGTAACGTGGGTTTAGACCATCCGATATGATGTATCCTACTTTAGATCTAGACATGGAAAA
>NW_013679070.1:0-2202 GCF_000517525.1 Limulus polyphemus | reverse complement strand
GGCAGTCAACCATGGTAACGTGGGTTTAGACCATCCGATATGATGTATCCTACTTTGGATCTAGACATGGAAAAGCTTTCAGCAGTTTGGCAGTCAACCATGGTAACGTGGGTTTAGACCATCCGATATGATGTATCCTACTTTAGATCTAGACATAGAAAAGCTTAGAATTTTGTTTTGTTTGTCCTTTATAACATCTCATATAATACTCATACTTTCTCTGTCAACAGTTTGTGCGCAACAGAAACAGAAAACATTGAAGTCAAGTATTTTAATTAAAGTCAAGTATTTCCTCTTTTTTTTTCTACTTTGATCTTTCGTTCATCACTGCCTAAACAGTTTCAACTGTACTTATTGCTCTTCTAACGGACTAACTGAACGATTAGTTGTGTGATAATTCAGGTCATAACCTAGAACACAATATAATTTTATATACATATAAAGTCGTGCCTTAATATTTTCACCGTAAAGTTGCTGAAAATCAAATCGTGGAGGAAACTAAGTTCTAATGCATAGTTCGAACCACACCGTAACAAAGAGGAAAAAATACATTATTTAAAAGAAATTATTATACCTAACTAAGTAGCTTTAAAAATACAGGTCATTCGAAAGCCTGAAGTTTGTTGTGAGATTAATAAGTTATACTAATACTTAATTAGGATTTTGTTTATTACTTGACAAGAATACGTTCGACAGGGGTCGCTGCTATCCACCCACTCAGTTTCACTTTCATGGAACCTTCCGTTTAAATAACAACCTGAAAAGAAAAATTAACAGTGGTTAATTGTTACTTTCAATCTTCGAGTTTACTTGAAGTAATACGTTTCCAAATTTATTATTACGAGATGTAATTTACTTCTCCTTATTTGTTACAAGGTTTTTACTTCAAGTTATTATTTTCGAGTTGCAGTTGTAAATTTGACTATATTAAGAAATTTAAACCGAAATATGAGTGATATATCGTTATCTTAGTTTCACCACTAGGTGACTTACCTGCCGATAGGCTATAAATGTACGTACCTTTACATAACTTACAACAGGCTCCTTTCTCACTGTACAGCAGAAAATAGCATTCTTTGTCACTAGAGCACGCTGTACGCTGACAGTTCACGTGGCCGTTCTGAAAAACCGAAATAATGAAAACTGGAGTTATATTATGTGAATAACGTCTTTGTTTTTCTGAGAAAATGAACTTGAGAAAGTTACCGAGCTAAGAAATATGTGGTTGATATGTTTTAGCGCTGAACTACACAAAAGGCTATGTTCACCACAGGAAATCGAACCCAGGATTTTAGTGTTGTAGGTCCACTAACTTACAGCACACCCACAGAGCGACAGAAGTGTTTACAGAAAACAGAAATGTATAAAATTTGCTGTATCTATAGAGGGTTGTATCTCTTCTGGGTTGATTAAAGAGCATTTATTTAATGAGCCATAATAACTAAAAATAAAATATAACCTAGGCATACTATAAATTCATAATAACCTTCTTAATTACCAAAGCCGGGTAAATTACTTACTGTTACTTCAGTGTTAGCTAAGTGGATGAAAAGAACGTGTACAACATCACACAGACCATCTTCCTGTGCAATAAGAAATAGTGAGACAAATTTTAAATGTGGTATTATTCTGGCTACATGATAGAGAGAACATCAATGAGGAAGTACAGGTAATATAGTAAATACAGGTAACATAATAAACACAGGCATGTACTATAGAGTAAATACAGGTAATATGGTAAACACAGGCATGTACTGTAGAGTAAATACAGGTAATATGGTAAACACAGGCATGTACTGTAGAGTAAATACAGGTAATATGGTAAGCACAGGCGTGTACTGTAGAGTAAGTACAGGTAATATAGTAAACACAGGCATGTACTGTAGAGTAAATACAGGTAATATGGTAAACACAGGCATGTACTGTAGAGTAAATACAGGTAATATGGTAAGCACAGGCGTGTACTGTAGAGTAAGTACAGGTAATATGGTAAACACAGACATGTAGTGTAGAGGAAGTGCAAGTAATATGGTAAACACAGGCATGTACTGTAGAGTAAGTGCAGGTAATATGGTAAACACAGGCATGTACTGTAGAGTAAATACAGGTAATATGGTAAACACAGGCATGTACTGTAGAGTAAGTACAGGTAACATGGTAAACACAGGCATGTACTGTAGAGTAAGTACAGGTAATATGGTA
>NW_013679069.1:8427-9871 GCF_000517525.1 Limulus polyphemus | reverse complement strand
AGTTCCAGTTTAGTGGTAAGTGTTTGTAACAGTTCTGGTTTGTTGGTAAGTGTTTGTAACAGTCCTGGTTTGGTGGTAAGTGTTTATAATAGTTCTGGTTTGGTGGTAAGTGTTTGTAACAGTTCTGGTTTGTTCGTAAGTGTTTGTAACAGTTCTGGTTTGTTGGTAAGTGTTTATAACAGTTCTGGTTTGGTGGTAAGTGTTTATAACAGTTCTGGTTTGGTGGTAAGTGTTTGTAACAGTTCTGGTTTGGTGGTAAGTGTTTATAAAAGTTCTGGTTTGGTGGTAAGTGTTTATAACATTTCCACTTGCTATTAAAATGATATGCCTTGTTTCTTTACTAGTTAGAAATATGTGTAGATTCAGAATGATGCTGATGTTATACTACAAACACTGCACCAAAAATATACATGTTCGGATATAATTCGGTTGTAGTACTTGTATATTGAGGGTCATTAGTTGGTGAGGTTAAGACTGGCCATCTTTGCATAAAGGTTAATGTGTGTCGTTTATACACTAAACAACTAATAGAGGTGCACAAAACAAGGTAGAAGAAGTATAGAGATCATTCATCAAATTCATCAAAACCCCAATAAACGTGATGTCAGACTAGTTGTGACACACCAGTCAATCCAGACCCCAATAAACACCATGTCAGACTAGTTGTGACACACAACTCCATCAGACCCCAATAAACGTCATGTCAGACTAGTTGTGACACACAAGTCCACCAAGACCCCAATAAACACCATGTCAGAGTAGTTGTGACACACAAGTCCACCAAGACCCCAATAAACACCATGTCAGACTAGTTGTGACACACAACTCCATCAAGACCCCAACAAACGTCATGTCAGACTAGTTGTGACATACAAGTCCATCGAGACCCAAATGAACGTCATGTCAGAGTAGTTGTGACACACAAAGAGAGTATTTCACACTTATCACCAACGTTATGGAGATACGCGGTTGGGAGGAAGTACAAACTATAAGTCAGCAGAAATATCACTAATGAATCAACTGAAGAACATCCACAGAATCAGCTCTTCACTTACCTAAAGATATTTGCTGCCGCGAAAAGACCTTCAGCAATTAAAATCGGGTCCCAAGCGTCCCAGCCTTCTCGAGGGAGGTAGGCTGTGCCAGTATTAAGTGATATTTCTTTCTGTACCTGAACAAATAAAAATTAATACACTTTTAGTGTTCTCACACTCCTTTACACTAACAGTATTTCTATATTGCAATTACAAATAATCTACACCAGTTCTAACTAGATGATAATTAGTTATACTCGTTGAAACCTATTTAACCAGTTCTAGCCAGGTTATACTTAACCTGTTCTACACCAGTTCTAGCCAGATTATACTCAACCTGTTCTACACCAGTTCTAGCCAGATTATACTCAACCTGTTCTACAGCAGTTCCAGCCAGAATATATTTAACC
>NW_013679069.1:6101-7427 GCF_000517525.1 Limulus polyphemus | reverse complement strand
ATACCCTACACGTGAATAGCTTGAGACACGGGTTCTCTGTAACTTGGTTCAACAGCTGGATTTGTTAAGTTTCAATATACTAATCACTGGATTTGTTAAGTTTCAATATACTAATCACTGGATTTGTTAAGTTTCAATATATTAATCACTGGATTTGTTAAGTTTCAATATACTAACAACTGGATTTGTTAAGTTTCAATATATTAACAGCTGGATTTGTTAAGTTTCAATATACTAACAACTGGATTTGTTAAGTTTCAATATACTAACAACTGGATTTGTTAAGTTTCAATATACTAATCACTAGATTTGTTAAGTTTCAATATACTAACAACTGGATTTGTTAAGTTTCAATATATTAACAGCTGGATATATCTTGAACCAACTTACAGAGAACCTGTTCACGTGTAGGGTACATCAAGATATATCTTGAACCAAGTTACAGGGAACCCGTGTCTCAAGCTGTTCACGTGAAGGGTACATCAAGATATATCTTGAACCAAGTTACAGAGAACCCGTGTATCAAGCTGTTCACGTGTAGGGTATATTAAGGTATATCTTGAACCAAGTTACAGAGAACCCGTGTCTCAAGCTGTTCACGTGTAGGGTACATCAAGATATATCTTGAACCAAGCTACAGAGAACCCGTGTCTCAAGCTGTTCACGTGTAGGGTACATCAAGATATATCATTAGTATATTGAAACTTAACGAATCCAGCTGTTAGTATATTAGAACTTAGCTAAATCCAGTTCTTAATCTATTCCAATCTATCCAGTTGTTAATATACTGGTTTGGACACATATATATATATATATTTCTCGAAGAAATTGATTGCTGAAGAAAAGTTAAGAGTAACTAAGAACAAAACAAAGCCACTATTATATTTACAATAAAACAAACATATATATAAACAATCAGTATCAACATCTATAATTATAAGTTGTGTTCTTCTGTTATTAGGTTTAATATGGAGTGAGATTAAGGAGTTGTGGGAGTCAGGACTGATGCAATATATTAGTGATATGTGGAACATCATCGACTTCATCACCAATTCCCTCTATGTCGCCACGGTGGCGCTGCGGGTGGTGGCTTATTTTCAGGTAGAGAAGACGTCAATTAACTGCCCAAGATGATTTACTTAAGTCTACGGGCTTTGAAATATCGTTGACATATTAGTTAACTGTTTATTCTATAATGAAAAGTATAAGTTATATATATCCGTGATCTATGTAACAATACATTGTAGAGGTAAGGTTAAAACTAGCGTAGAACAGGTTGAGTATAATCTGGCTAGAACTGGTGTAGAACAGGTTGAGTATAATCTG
>NW_013679069.1:0-5149 GCF_000517525.1 Limulus polyphemus | reverse complement strand
AACAAGACATATCTTGAACCAAGTTACAGAGAACCCGTGTCTCAAGCTATTCACGTGTAGGGTATATCAAGACATATCAAGTTAAGTGGAGCCCGTGGAAGAATCATCAATTATTTACCAAATTACTAATTTTCATTGTTGTACAAGCTGTTCCAGTGTACTTTTGTTCTGGTTAGCAGTTCGACGCTCGTCAGTTCTCTCTCACACGTACACTGTTTAATCGATCTGTGATAAATGTTCGATACAGTTGGATAATCTCGTTAACCTAGCTGTACGGAATCATTACTCTCGATCTCATACCTTTTTTAAACCATGACAATAAGCTAATTTAAAACATTAAATACGATTCGTAATATAAGCTTTTAATTTTAAACACTAACCAACTGAAAGAAATAGCAGATGTAGTTTGTAGAGAATCGGGCTAAAATCTTTCAAACGTACCTGCTACCCAGGATAATATCATCCATTCAATTATTGTGGGAGGAGCCCCTCGTTTCGTTATCATGTCATTCTTCTCGTTTTCTTTCGTCTTCGTTCCAAACCAGCCAATCAGCACGCTTTCTACTCTCTGTGACGCAAGAATCAGTAAAACTGGAAAACGAATCAAACTGATCATTGTTCCAAACCAGCCAATCACCACGCTTTCTACTCTCCGTGACGCAAGAATCAGTAAAACTGGAAAACGAATTAAACTGATCCAGAAACTTCCGTTCTTATTTGTATAAAGTTGCAGGAGAATTAGATTAGTTATTTTTTTAACAACATGCACATTTAGTTCACATTTCAAACAGCACACGTGCTTCAAAACGTGTAATTTATATTATGCACTTGTAAATAAATTCAATTTAAAAAATGAAAAAAATATTCTATATTGATTACTCTAATGATTCAAAACCTATAGATCATAAAATTGGTTTAAACTTTTTATACGCATCTAGTTGTTATGTATACTAAACTACAAACTCTAAACGTTTAATATTATATCTTGAACTTACCTAGCCCCGTTGATAAAATGTCCATGTCAAATCAACCCACGATATAAACAGACTTTTCTCTGGTTTTATTTAACCAGTTAGAGGAAACTTATAAAATACAACATTCATTTAGAAATAACTCAGAACTTGTTTGTGTTAAGCACAATCTGTGCTCAGCTCACCGCGGGTATCGAAAGTCGATTTTGAGCGTTATAATCTACCAGACATCTCACTCATCCACAGGAAGGTGATTCAGGGCTATATTCTATACATTTAATAAAACACAATATATATATAACCATTCTGGGAAGTAAGAATGAACTTACAAAGAAAAGTAACATAGGAAGCGGAGTGACAGATGAACTTGATGAAAGGACGACGGATAGTCCTGCCGAAGCGAGAATGTGGCGCGAGGATGTAGGCCGTGGAGTACCAGGGAAACAGAACTCCGATTCGGAGGATTTCTAACGATTGGAGAAGAGCGTTCTTCCGTCGGAATCCTGGTAATCCTTCGTACCAGATGGATGCTAGTAGCTGTTGAACGTTGGAGTGGGCACAGAACTAATGTGGGAAACATTTACAATATTCACTTCACTGCATTACACACACAGAATCCTGTCCTTCAAACTCCCACGTGTAGCCTAAAACTATATTGATTCACGTTACGGTCTTACAATCGGCTGGGTTCGAGATTAACCAACTGCGTGGAAGACGATAAGTCTTTTAGAACCGACTCAGTTCTTAGTTAATTGTCACAACTGAATCATTTTATTTTATTACAAATTACAGTTTTTTACGTCGGAATATTTTTTAAAAACAGGTAACGACGTTTCGATCACTGATGCGATTATTCTGAAATACACCAGTTTTACCTATAATTCTTTATAGTAATTAGTAATTAAATCAACAATCTACGAATTAAAGCCTTCTTTACAGTCAAAAACTTCTGTACTTGAAAATGATCGCACCTGTTTAAAAAAAAAACACTGTAAAGGGTGTAACTTGTAATAAAATAATACATATACCCAGTAAGTAAACTCGAAACGAAATTACCGAGTCATTCTAAGTCTAGTTTAATATCACAACTGAGTCCGTTCTTAGTTTACCAGTTTACTGGTTGAAGGTTTTATTTGCCCTGAGATAAATTAAGAATTCGTTCATTAACAGCACGTATTTTTAACGTTCGTTATTCGTTTCATGAACGTTGATTAAATAATATCTAATTATCCGAAGTTCTCCATTCAAGTTAAGTTTCGTAGCCACTTATGAACGATGATCTTTTAAGACTATGAATATTTTTCAAGCTTTTCTCACTAAATATAGGATAATTAGTATGGATGAGTGTGTGATATTTCTAGGAAACAGCGTGCTTAGTTTAAGAAACAAGAGGGAATCCTCAATAGACGCGGTACTTGAAATTATTTTAAACAGCATTAGACTAAATTAATGTATGAGATCTGTTTTAATTTTTATTAGCTATATTTTTGTGCGCCAGTGATACCAAGCGTGGGGCGCGCGTATACCCGATTCAATTTTATTACTCATCAGGATCTCTACCAGCCTACCCTGAAATTGAAATTCTTTCAGGCAGGATTAGAGTAAATTAATCCACGAGACCTTGAGCGTGGTCAAGTACATAAATTGAAGAAGTTTGACCTTCTGAGTCCAAAACGGAGCTACGAGCTAAATGTCTGTACATGAAAACCTCAGAGCCGTTATACCGCTGTTAAAACAACGCCACCTAAAGTAAAAAGTGAGACGTTTCTCTGTTACCTCCACCTGTCCTTCTATTCATCAATGTACTGTGTCTGAATTAAAAATAACAGTGTTTTGTTTCTACCTTATCTTCAGTGTTCTTTCTAAACTATCTTTACAGAAGTAGAGTTAACGTTAGTGATGAATGTCTGTATTGTTAATATATTAATTAATATCTATGTGGTAACGTTAATAATTGGTGTCTATATTATTAATATAGTAATTAATATCTATGTGGTAACGTTAATAACTGGTGTCTATGTTGTTCTTATAGTAATTAATATCTATGTGGTAACGTTAATAATTGGTGTCTATGTGGTAACGTTAATAATTGGTGTCAGTATTATTAATATAGTAATTAATATCTATTTAGTAACGTTAATAACTGGTGTCTATGTTATTAACATAGTAATTAATATATATGCAGTAGCGTTAATAATTGGTGTGTATGTTGTTAATATAGTAATTAATATCTATGTAGTAACGTTAATAACTGGTGTCTATGTTGTTTATATAGTAATTAATAGATTAATATCTATGTAGTAACGTTAATAACTGGTTTCTATGTTGTTTATATAGTAATTAATATCTATGTAATAACGTTAATAACTGGTGTCAGTGTTGTTCATACAGTAATTAATATCTATGTAGTAACGTTAATAACTGGTGTCAGTGTTGTTCATACAGTAATTAATATCTATGTAGTAACGTTAATAACTGGTGTCAGTGTTGTTCATACAGTAATTAATATCTATGTAGTAACGTTAATAACTGGTGTCTATGTTGTTCATACAGTGATTAATATCTATGTAGTAACGTTAATAACTGGTGTCTATGTTGTTTATATAGTGATTAATATCTGTGTAGTAACGTTAATAACTGGTGTCTGTGTTGTTTATATAGTGATCAATATCTGTGTAGTAACGTTAATAACTGGTGTCTGTGTTGTTTATATAGTGATCAATATCTGTGTAGTAACGTTAATAACCGGTGTCTGTGTTGTTTATATAGTGATCAATATCTGTGTAGTAACGTTAATAACCGGTGTCTGTGTTGTTTATATAGTGATCAATATCTGTGTAGTAACGTTAATAACCGGTGTCTATGTTGTTTAAGTGTCCTACATAATTCCAAGATGTCTTTGTCTTTCCCATTCCAGAGATCTTTTTACATAAAATGTAAATTGAAAAAGTTAACGATTGAGATGAAGACTTTCCTTCTTATGCAGGCTGTTTATCAATATTAATCATATATCACAGATTTCCTGATATTTAAGCTTACTCCAATAAGCCAAGTTGTTTTGATAAAGGCTATATTTTTATCCAATTTTTCAGAAGTTATTCTATTTGGCCATATAATAATAGCTGTTTTGACAACCGCTATCGTATGATATAATCATTAATTAAAAGTGTGAAATACGTCAACTTGTGGACTGTCAGATGTTGTTCCAATGTTGTCTTGAGCTTTGAGCACATACTTGTCGTAGATCTTTATATAGAACCAACTTACCTTTTTCTGTCTGTACCTAATGGCTAGCTTCAAACGACTCAGATGCATGCGGTCACCATGGTGGAAAACTGGACCACTGGGGTCATAGTTCAGCATTACTTCTAACTCGTAAGAACTGCGGGTGTGGTCAAGTAGTGCTGTGGCAAAGTTTTGACATTGTCGACGAAGTTCCTGTAAAACATAAAAAAATTAAATGTCATGGTTACTAAATCAGATATCTGTTAATCACTGGGTGGAGGGTGTGAACTTGAAACGTGGTGTAAGAACAACTTTCTCGTCACTATAACGTATGTGACAGCTTGGCCATCTATCATACGTGTATTTCAAACCATATTCAAACCCTGATTCCAATTTCAAATAACGTTTTATTTCGCACCGTTGTCGGTTCGTTGTAGTTTCCATGACTTGCACATTATCTGTCGTCCATTAACTGTCGGTTGATTTCTCTAGTATTTATTCACAAAATTAAAAGGCCAAAAAAAAAACTATTTATTAATCGTTTTCGGTGGGCAGAACTCAAATAGTTATTTGCGTAGTTTTGCGCCTAACAAAATCAGAAAAATTCGTTATTACAGAAAGACAGAGAGTGTATTTTTAAAGTTTCAGATCAAAGAACTGAGAGAAATACACCAGAAATTCAGTCTAATATTCTTCTTAATCCTATACTAGGCCTAACAGAACTCAAAATAATGTTAGTGTGCTGCTAGCTGAGAATTATTATCACTGTAAATATGGATGTCTTCGTGTGACCTTGCTCTTACTACCGGGAATATATGCACAGTGTTTTAACAGTACAAGTAAACACGCGGTGTTTTAACAGTACAAGTAAACACGCGGTGTTTTAACAGTACAAGTAAACACACGGTGTTTTAACAGTACAAGTAAACACACGGTGTTATAACAGTACAAGT
>NW_013679068.1:4689-8877 GCF_000517525.1 Limulus polyphemus | reverse complement strand
TTAATTAGGGGGGGGGGTTACATATCAGCCAGTAAGGTATATTAAACACCCCCAATATAGTGTGTCTTAATTAGGAGAGAGTACTTATTAACCAGTAGTGTGTTTTGATGAAGAGAGACAATTTATTAGGTGTTTTAATTAGGGGGGGGGGTTACATATCAGCCAGTAAGGTATATTAAACACCCCCAATATAGTGTGTCTTAATTAGGAGAGAGTACTTATAAACCAGTAGTGTGTTTTGATGAAGAGAGACAATTTATTAGGTGTTTTAATTAGGGGGGGGGGTATACATATCAGCCAGTAAGGTATATTAAACACCCCCAATATAGTGTGTCTTAATTAGGAGAGAGTACTTATTAGCCAATAGGTGTTATATTTAGGAGAGACAATTTATTAGGTATTTTGATTAGAATAAAGTACTTATTAGTCTAAAAGTTGTTCCACTAACATGTTACGGTACTTGTTATTAACATTACCGAAAACATGCAACTGGATGCATTTCAAAGTTCAGAGTACAGCCTTATTGGAAAGTTTTTTTTTTATTTTTACTTTTTTATTTAAATGCCACTCAGTAGATAAGTGGTAAGTCTGAAGGCTTATAATTCAAATATTTTGGTTTTGACAAACCCGTGGTTGGCAGAGCACGGATAGTCCTTTGTTTAGTTTTGTGCTTAACAGCAAGCAAACAAACAGATCTTTACTTAAAGTGAATTTTTCAAATATACTTTGATTTTCAGTGCCAGTAGTGATGTAAGTTTATGTAAATGTTTATAATTCCTTTCTGGATTATTTCTGCAAATATTTTTCCTGTGGAAATCAATACTACTTCTGGATTTTTGTGCGTATGCTGTGTTTGTTCTAAAGATAGAGCATTTACTGATCTTCACTGAAATGAATAAAATATGGGAATTATTTTTCTTGAGATCATTAAACAGTTAAAATGTAGACATTATTCCATTAACCTTTTCAGCATTGAACTAAAGAAAGTTCTTTTGTAAACATTACAAACAATAATTGAAATTAAAAAATAAGTTTCCACAAATGTATAGCAAACAGTTTTTGTGAACTTCAGTAGCATAGTGACTTTCTACTTGTGTTTAAGAATGATATTTGTGATTTTGATTATGCAGGTTTTAAATGACAGAAAGCCATTTAATCCATTAAACCATATAGATTCTGTAACAAAGCATTTTTTTTTTGCATAATTAATTTTATTAACATATTAAGTGATACATTTCAGATGTTAATCATAAGAAAGAATTACAAAAGCAAATTAGTAGACCTTATAAGTCTTACTTTGGTATTAACTCATGAATTATCAGTGTTATTGAGCCATAATGTAAATAATGTGTAGATCATGTAAATTGTGAAGTGTATTGATTACTTTAATTATACCACCTTAATCCTTTCTTTGACCAGAAAAAAAAGGTTAAGTGATCAGTAAAGTTTCTTCTAGTTCTTCAGTGCTCCAGTGAAAACAAGAATTTCAGTGTCTTTCCTACAATAAATAAATATTCAGAAAATTGTTATAAATAAGCAAAATATCAAGTGAAATCATTATTTTTTAATTTATTTTCTTTACTACAGTGGGAGATTGATTAATGTGTACATCATTTACATGAAAATGAGGACATTAATATTCTTGTACATAATTTCTATCTCTTGTTCTGCATTTACATGTAAAAATATTCCTACTCTTTCAACTCTTAATTAGACATAATGGACAATTATATATCAGATTCTGTGCTGAAATCATATGTGAAATGTGAAGAAGATACAAAAAATTTCTGATATCACTGTTATACACAAATATTTATATTTAGTTTAAATATGTGGGTTCTTTTTCTACTTATGGTTTGATCAGTTCTTGTGACTTTCCAGAAGCTTTCATTAATTTCAAAAAATAAGTGATGGATGAGAATTCAGAATAATTATTTCAACAACTTTTCTTACTTTTTCAGCTATATTAAAGGAGGAAACTTACGCTGTAAGTATTACATTTTGTGTAGTTACATAAATTATAGAAAATGTAATGTCTAACCTTAATATGTGAACACATCACATATAGTACCATAAATATACTAGTTTTTGAAACACTACATATAATAACATAATATGACAAGTTGTGAAAACATCACATATAGTACCATAATATAACAAGTTGTGAAAATATCACATTTAGTATCATAATATAACAAGTAGTGAAAACATCACATATAGTACCATAAATATACTAGTTTTTGAAACACTACATATAATAACATAATATGACAAGTTGTGAAAACATCACATATAGTACCATAATATAACAAGTTGTGAAAATATCACATTTAGTATCATAATATAACAAGTTATGGAAACACCACATATAGTACCATAATATAACAAGTTGTGAAAACATCACATATAGTACCATAATATAACAAGTAGTGAAAACATCACATATAGTACCATAATATAACAAGTAGTGAAAACATCACATATAGTACCATAATATAACAAGTTGTGAAAATATCACATTTAGTACCATAATATAACAAGTTGTGAAAACATCACATATAGTATCATAATATAACAAGTTATGGAAACACCACATATAGTACCATAATATAACAAGTTGTGGAAACTTCACATATAGTACCATAATATAACAACTTGTGAAAACATCACATATAGTACCATAAATATACTAGTTTTTGAAACACCACATATAATACCATAATATGACAAGTTGTGGAAACATCACATATAATAACATAATATAACAAGTAGTGAAAACATCACATATAGTACCATAATATAACAAGTTGTGAAAACTTCACATATAGTATCATAATATGACAAGTAGTGAAAACACCACATATAGTACCATAATATGACAAGTTGTGAAAACTTCACATATAGTACCATAATATGACAAGTAGTGAAAACACCACATATAGTACCATAATATGACAAGTTGTGAAAACTTCACATATAGTATCATAATATGACAACTTGTGAAAACATCACATATAGTACCATAATATAACAAGTTGTGAAAACTTCACATATAGTATCATAATATGACAACTTGTGAAAACATCACATATAGTACCATAATATAACAAGTTGTGGAAATATCACATATAGTGCCATAATATAACAAGTTATGAAAACAGCATATATAGTACCATAATATAACAAGTAGTGAAAACATCACATTTAGTTTCATAATATAACAAGTAGTGAAAACATCACATTTAGTACCATAATATGACAAGTAGTGAAAACATCACATTTAGTACCATAATATAACAAGTTATGGAAATACCACATGTAGTACCATAATATAACATATAATGAGTTATCATGTATACAATACTTGTGTTGTGGTATTAGTTGTGCAAACACCACATATAAAGTGTGTTGTGCTAAAAGAAGTTACGAAGACACTACACTATGTCACACAATATACTAAAGAATTAGTAATAAAGAAACTTCACTACTCTATTGATTTAACATTGGTTAAAGTCTCTTGATTAATATACATTTCCAATTCTTTAGTAAATTGCTATGCTAGGTTTTTATATTTTCCTGTATTTATAGTTTCTTAACATTTATTTAATACACATTTCTTAATGCTTAAAAATATAAATTTTTAGTTTTGATATTTTTTATAATGACATTTTGTGTCTTTATGTAAAAACTTCTACCAGAGTAATTTGTAAAAAATCTTCAATAAAATTTCATAGTCACTAATATAATATGTAAGACGATTAGAATTACATATAAAAGAAGGGTTAGATCAGAGCAGTTAAATATGTGATTACTGTAAAAATGAAATTTAAATAACATACCACACACTTCAATAAACAAAGTCCTTCATATTATGGACTGGCAGAACCAGTCTTGTGTTAATGGTGAAACTACTACTGATAGAGAATTTGACAGGAGTTGGTTTGTTCATACTTAAGTTATTTTTTTACTTTTAACAGTTGGCATTATGCTAATTTTTAATGAGTATTTATAATACAGCTGGAAATTATAGAATCATATATACCTTATGTGCTTAGTTAAAATGTATGTTTTCATTTATTTATTGGATTATTTTGCAACATTTTCCATTTTAGTTTATAATTTATATATATATATGTACAGTCACCTAGTAACATTTTCCATTTTAGTTTATAATTTATATATATATAT